>NC_080419.1:8155469-8256385 GCF_029873635.1 Malania oleifera
CAAAAACTCCCGTTCAGAGAATCCCATTCCCGATAAAGTCACCTAGCCTTAAAACCAAAACTACACAATTTCTTAATTTTTCATGCAATTGTCTTTTCCTTACCATACCCTAGCGCTGCAACACCATTGTCAGAATGATGCTTATGCTCCTAAAAACTTACTCTGAATGAGACCAGTATATCATCAGGAGAAGACACCACCAACTGGTTAAAATATTGATCAAAGACGCTCGATTCAGTAGATCATAAATACTACTTGTGTGTGACAGATTCAACTCCTATCTCCAGAATTTGACTCATCTAATAACTCGTAATGCTATAGCTAGTGTTGAAACGCGGGTTTGGAAATAGCGTCTGTGTAACGTGCACCGGATGGCACCTGACCGCAGGTCATTTCAGTAAACCTAGGTCCACGGGAGACTGGAATAGGCACCGAAAGAGACTCGACAGGGTGCACGCCACGGAGGCGAAGACAGTAATGGCCTCCATATTTCTATAACGTCATGCGACACAGCTAGTACATGTGTCCCCTATACCTCTACACAACCCGTCATGGTCCCGTCCGAACTTTTTTCACGAACAGAACTGTGGCGTCCCAGGCGCCAACCACGAGCCATGATGAAAATCTGGAACCACAGCATTCCTGGACTGTGCGTTTGCAAGTCTATGGGAACTCTACGAGGGGCGATAAACGGTAAGAAGGGCGTTAAGATAGGGGGGCAGACCCGGGCAACCGATCGATAGGAAAGGCAATTTCACAACACGGGGGCAGGAAACTAGACAAGGCTGCGGAAGAGATCTGAGAAGTCCCGGAAACTGGTATGGCAGCGTAGCCAAGGCGGCGGCGAAATTCGGTTATGGTAGGCGACACCCCTGGAAACACGGCCTGGAGCAGTCTCACGCACATTAAAATAGAGGCCGACCCGAGGTGGGGGAGGCACAAAACGCGTGAAACCCACGAAGCTGGAAGGCGAAGCTACCCGGAGGGCGGAAAACACTGCGCTCGGGATGACCACGACAAGATGGGGCAGGATGAGGTGCTAGGCAGCCGGCCCGACTATCACGCAACCCCTGCATAATCTGAGACCCACCAACGAGATCAGCTAGGTAATTATTCTCATCTCCTAAATACTATGGGAAATTCGGAACCACCTTCCGTCCATGCATCGCAGTACAGCCCCTTGGCGGACCCACCGATAATCTTCACAATACTAACGTTTCCGCCACCCCAATTATTGCTGACTATCCCGTGGATAAGAAAGTGGGTAGCACACCTGAATCAATACAACCATAATTTTATCGGGTAAGCAATAGGGGACCGGATAACATGTCTCCAGCACCGTCTCAAAAGCTTCACCACGAGAATCCACCGCCAACCCTCTTGGCGGCAGTATCCTCTGCTGACCCACGGAGCACCTGAGATCCACCTTTAATTGTCTGGGAGCAGGCTGCATACATTCGACGACATCCGACACGATCGACCATTTGTCAGGTCTTCCTCACGTCACATACATTCTCACCCAAACCGTCAACTCACCTAGGGTCTCCGTCCACATATGGTACAAATGGTGAGAGGTGTACCTCACCGGAAATGCACCGGCTCTACATATTCTCAGGACCTCTGCCCATCATACCTCCTCGGTCAAGCCTTATCGGGCTGGGACCCAAAAACACCGCCGGAAACGGAGGGGAGCATATCCTCGTTCTTGTGAAATTATGTTTTAGGGCTCTGTCTGCAAGACTCCCGCTGTATATAATAGGCAAAAATTGTCACCAACTCTCAAACAAAATCCTGATCCTCAGTAACCGAAAAGAAGCCACAACCGATGCCTTAAAATAATCTCGCCGCAAAATTCCAAGCCCCTCCGCCAGTCTGCCTTCTTTACTCATCGGTGACGATTAACGAGTAGAAAACGTGGAGCTCAATAAATGTAATTGCCACTATTGTGCTACGACAGTCAAGGAACCCCTTTGACAAACCCATAACCCTGTACATTACGAGCCTCTGCGACTTGAGGTAAGATATAGCTATGAAAAGACCACTACCCTCCCTAAAAAATGATTGAGCCCAGGTCGGGATACGGGAACAAGCCCGCAAATGACTCCTCCCACACAACTTGTAGGCTGCCCACCATCTCTCGGCCAATCCCCCGCCATTTAATGTTACGTGCATATAAAGCTCTTTGCTCGTCGGTGCAGTGAAGTACTGTCAAATCTTCTCACCTCCTACCACGCATTCTCCACCAACTGCGGTCGCCCTGCTCCACAAAAACCCCGGTGGGTTCAGTGTCATAATTTCTCTATGGTTACAGGAATCCCTGAGAACACGATGGACCTCCCTGTCCCTAGAAGGTCCGCCACAGAAAATCCATCCATAACGGTTGAGCAACACATTACTAATGGTTAGCACAGCAATCTGAAATCATCTGTATCCTCGCTCGCAAAGTGAACCACCTGGCGCTGCCAATAGACATCTCCACTAGCGTGAGTGCTACTACCCCTGGGTCCATCTGCAGAACACAAAACACAACCAGTCAAATCCTATTCCCATAAATACCTAACTTATTCTATTCACTAAAACTTCAGATTCTTTATTACCAATTGGGCTCGAGTTCCTGCCCCCACCCAAATCTTGCAATCTAAAACAATAGACTTACAAAGCAGTTTCACTATGATTTTCCTAGAATCGTCAACCCCAGACAAAACACAGAAAAAACACAGAAACTACCACGAAATCCTAGTATTCGGATTAACAGAATAAAAACCTTATTCAGAAAAGCATTCCTAAAATCTGGGATTGTTTTTCCGCTAGCACCTAGGGTCTGCAGAACCTACAACCTAAGCTCTGATACCAACATGTAACGACTCAAAATTAATGTCATTTTTTTTATATCATTATATCTATTAACTTAAATATCCCTGTTATAGACTCTAGCCTTAGATAGGCTCTGGAGCCAGTAATTTTTCCATATTTGTTTTTACTATACTAGTAATCACTTCCCACACTCAAACTTAACTCCGCTTTCGACCAACTTACCCTAAGTACAGAGAGCAACCCAGAGGGACTCTTTAAAAACCCAGCCTGATCTCTCGCCTAGCCGGCTATACCTGAAACGAAAATTATGGGATGATTTGACAAGCTCAAAATAAAGTGGAAAGTATGCTATTACTAGTGGGTGGCGATCAAGTTTGGCAGTCGATAATATAACATAGAATTGAAAGCTGACAATCGAGTAAAATTGCTTTTACGTTTATTGTAACTTAAAATAGAAATTGTTTTCATTTGAGCTTTCTACTTCCTTCGGGCTCAGCTGTCATCCTAATTCATTCAGTATACAGCCAATGCTATAGCGCGACTGGTATATAATCTATGCATTATCCATGGAAATCTGTAGTGTCCTGATTTGAATCCCTCATGACAAGATTGGTGGCCCGTAGACGGGATTTATCTGTTATAGGACTTTAACAGGTAAGTCACGATCTCACACTACATCATATACAGGCCAAACTACATCGGCATCCTAAGCACGGAACTGAAAACTTTGCTACCTACTCACCAAAAAAAAAAAGAAAGTAACCGGAAACAAACCGAGGGTGGGAGAGAAGAGAAAAAAACAGAGTCGTCACAAAACCCAGCCCCCTCCACCCAAGTAGGGAATGCCATCCGCTATCGAGTATGGTGTTGACGGTACCGCCACACACTATCTGAACGTATGTGGGAATATGGCATATCTATTCTTTATAATAACAACTTTACCTTGCTCTATAGATTAGTATCTGTCTGTATATCGTCTCAGGGATCTGATACGATTAAATAATTATCCTAATAATAATCTCATTTACTTTTTATCATGTTTCCCAATAAGTCAATAACATGATAGATTCTGTACTTGTAAATACTTATAATATCTGAATAAACCTGTCTGTAGTCAATCTTGATGCTATAACGTATATATTCTTCTATTTGTATTAACATGATCACATATAACTGAGTTGGTTAATAGGCAATTAGGAAACATGACATTTGTAAATACTGGATATACTGCATCTAAGAACATATGTGAATTTCAGACTAGAGCATCCAAACCTCTGTCGTTATGTTTCTCATTGATGAAACATGGGTTTCGTTCGACGGGGGGGGGAGAATCCCTTATGCGCTCTTCGACCAACTTCGCTGTTTCGTTGACTCGGCCTTATTGTAATCTTTCTTCATTATTAACACAAATCACAAAATGCAATGTCGTCAGACGAACAGCGTCCACCGCGTTCGGCACGAAGTCATATACTGTCATCCTTCGATTTCGGTTCATTTCCCCTCCCTCTTTCTATTTAATAGCCGGAGGCTTCCGAGGCTGACTGTTTCTCATATGAGAGTAATCACTTGAAATGAGTACAGTTGAATAACGAAACTCATACGTGTCACCATACTGGTAAATAGGTTGATTCCATCTTGACCTGAGAGGTGTCTCAACCCCAGTATCATAACATGCAAGAAAATCATGATAGAAGAGGGGAAAGAAACTTCGGTATAAGGAAGTTTATACCTTGAGGACAGGTGAGTGTGATGTGAGGAGGGATATATGAATTTCCCTAAGTTTTTGGTTGATTTGGGCATGTGTTGGTTAGTGAATGTATAAAATACTAGATGGAGAAACACATCTGTTGATTTGTATTTTGAAATGTTTGTACATTTTACTGTCACTATGGATGGCTGGTTTGTATGACTGGGACCTGACACCCAACCCTAGGTCAGGCTTGGGGAAAGGTGCTCAGAGTGTTTGACCGTCGCGGATGGGTGGATTAATAGTTATGATTTAATGAAGAAAAAAAAAGGTAATGAAAAGCGGAGGCACAAAAAACACGAGGTGGATATAATTTTTGAATAAATTTTGGGTGATAAATGGTAAATTGCTTTTAACTCTGAGTATTGGATTGGTACACATGAGTTGTGGGTGTGTGCTTTGATAAGGTGGTTAAGAAGTACTTTTTCTAATATGTTAATTAAACGTACAGAAAGAACCTTGTATATAACATACCACCCATAAATGTATCATTTTTTTCTAGATATGTTACTTTACCGAATGGAATAAATAATAGAGAAATGACATGAAATTTAATTGAAAATTAAATGACAAAATAACCTGAGAAAGTTTGAATTCTAAATTTTTTGTTAATTGTATTCAGATTCTTCCCATACCAACCATGCAATTAATTAGCAGTGTGATTTGCTCTTTTCTTTAGTTATTATTCCTGTATTTTTAAAATTGTTTAAAATTATATTTATATATTTAATTGTTTTTTACAATATTTATTACATTAAATTTTCCGGATGCTCACAAAATAAAAAACTCTTACCGATGACAAATCCGGAAAAAAAAAAAAAAGAAACTAGTAAGAAAAATTAAAATTAGTATTATTACCTCACGGCTTCAAATTTCATCGAACTTACTAAAAATATTTCGGGGGAGCACGATCTGATAAAATAGGATTGGCAAATATTATTTTATATCTAAGCCTAGAGCATGAATATAGTATGCCCTATGCATTTGCTTGATATTTGAAATCAAAAAAACCCACAATTGTCCCTTTTCACAAGCATCCATGGCCACCGAAAGCCGTCATAGATCTTCTATTAACAATTGATTCTCATTAACCAAATAGTTTTGAGAAAAGAAAATAATTAGAACAATTATGGTTTAAATACTTAAGGATTGCTAAGAGTCAAGCAATCTAGTAAGTTTATGGTATTTTTTATAATTTTAAAAGTATTTTCTAAATTTTGGATAGAACATTATGCGTATTTTAAAATGTTAATTCACACAAAAAAAGATCTTAATATCAAGATCCTAAAATTAAGAACTCACTAACTGGGAGCTAAAGCATTTCCAAATATCAAAACCAATATTACATCAAGCCTCACAGACTCCACATTGATACTCACCATTGTGTTGGGAAAATTTGTTAGTTCTCTCGAGTACATGCCCAATCCATTTGGTGGCTTTTGTTTCTAGACACTGTATGGGAGGTTCATAAGAAATATGCTCCGTTTCTTTTTTAGTCTATATAAACCTCCAACTACCAATGAGCTCTTCGGATCCCGTGCGATACTAGACTATGGATCAGCGTTCTCCGCCCTAGAATTATTCTTGTTGTTGTTGTTACTGTTGCGTTGCGGTTATGTTGTGGTTGGTAGCTAGAAATGGTTGTTGCACCTCTAGGTAAATTTTTCCCAGTGGTCTCAAGCAGATGCACCACTTTATATTGGTGGATATCAATATCAAACGTAAATGAAACCTACCACATAAATTATGGTAATGTTTTCAAATACATGTGTGGTCGTCATGCTGAAAAATTTATGTCTATAAGAGAGAGAGAGAGAGAGAGAGAGAGAGAGAGAGAGAGGGGTAGGTGGGTAGGTCCACTTGAAAGTGAGGATTGTAGGTTTGGCAGAGAGGAGAAGATGGATGAGTAGCTCCAGCTGGGCATTCACACATGATCTGTTATATTATATATTAAGAGGCTTAATTGCCATTCATGGGGATTGGAGAAGCCTTTACTTAATTTTAATTCAATTAAAATCAAACAAAAACAAATATAAATAAATTACCGGCAAAATGATGTAATTTATAGAAGAAAATCAAATAATGATAATTAAAGACGAAGACTTGGAATACTCTTCTTAACCATACGAATGAAACATCTCATTTTACTCGACAACGCATCACCTACAAAATATCTTCTCGTATTGTCACCCTTGTCTTGACGAGTCAAGAAATCCACCAACTGATTACCTTCTCTAAGTCGGTGCTTTATAGAGAACTGAAAAACCTTGTAACTTCTCTTTTAACAATTCCAAAAGTCTCATAAGTATTACGAGAAACAAATTTCATATGTGAGTCATTCCACCACCAATTCCGAGTCACTTTTAATACAAATATTCTGATATCTCAATTCTTTATAAAGTCGACTACCACTAATAAGATCCCGTGAGCTTATTTAGTATTGTTTCTATTTTTAATTTTTTGCTTTTATTACGATTTTCAACTATTTGCGAAAAAATTAAAAATCAGATTTCATGATTTTTAATTTTTTTGACAACCTATTGCCAATTTTATTTCTATGCCTAGAATCAAAATTTTTGATTAAATAATTCATTTGGTCTACACAGTTTAATTAAAAATAAAATAAAATAATTGTATGGATTTCAAATAAAATTAAAATTAACATGCCTATAAATTTAAAAAATTTAAAATCATATGCAATAAGATTATTTTGTAAAGTGAATTTGAAATATCAAAGTTAAGTAAAATAATTATAATAATTTTTATTTTTATTATAGTATTTTTAATTTATATTACTTTGCACTCTTATTTTGTAATTGCTATTTGATTAAAACATAAAAATGAGCATTGTTTAATCAAGTCTTAAACTTTCTTTAATTCTAAAATTTTATCCAAATAGGTTGTTGATTTTTAGTTTTTAATTTCAATTTTTAGTTTTCGTTTATGATTTTTATTTTCATAATTTTTAAGAGTTATTCCAAACGAACCTCTTTAGTTTACCTAACGTTTGAAAATTTAGAGTCTAAAGTTTAAATTTAAATTTACGTAAAAAGTATAGGTATTTAAATTCATATTCAAAGTCTGAAATTTATTATCCAAACACAACTTTTACCCCATTAATCATTGTACTCAGTGATTATATCAATATTATTAGTGCAAGGCCAATAACAACTGCATGTACAGTAGCTATGGTATATGTGCTTTGGGACCCCATCATTGCATAGTTGCATAGAGTTTTTATTATGTTACATAAATCAAAGAATAGGTTCTTGTTCTTGTCAAAATGAGACATGTACTTGCTTAACAAGTTACATTCTCACAAACAAAGGTTATAAGGAGCCAAACTTAACTAACCAAACTATAATTGATCAACCTTATTCATTTATACAAATAAACAACCTAAACATGTTCTTAACTAGTCAATCTGCTAAGCTACTCACGAATATTTTGGTTCTTTTAGAACCACTTAGTGTGAGAGGCAAGAGGTTCCTAAGATTTTTAGGCAAAAGATTAAAAGGGCTATTACTAATACTACCTAAGAATTTCTTTCCCCATACTAAGCCAGCCTATTGACCTTGAATCTTGGCCTTATCACTAAATTCAAGTTATGGAGTTTGGACTTGTTGACACGGATCTTAACAACATGTTAACCAGACATATTTTAAAAACAAGGGTAAATAGAGAAAATTGATTCATCGATTTCCTAGTTTACCCATTTTTATTTAAAAACAGAGTCATCACTTTATTTTATTTTGAAAATGTTAAAAATAAAAGAAAACTTTTTTAAACGATGAAAGTATATTTTTTTAAAGGGAAGATAACCAATTAATTCCCATAAATAGAGAATTAATCGATTATGCACCTTATTAACACCTATTTTACGAATGGTTACTGCAATTATATGTGTATGCGTGTGTCTCCCAAATAAAATAACCTTTTAGAAAATAAGTTTTGAAAAAATTTGCAAAAAAAATAAAAATAAAAATTGAAAAGAGCAAGAGGGAGCACTTGACCACTCATAAGGATTGGTCGATTGCACTTGCTCTTAGGTTGAACTGATCAAATGCTTGTAGCAGAGTTCAAAACTTTATTATTTTTTAAGGAAAATTTTATTTTACTCCATGTTGGTAGTCATTTTTGACCAAGCATTTCATAAACTAATTGGACAAGTTAAGAATTGAGTTAACACAAGAAGGAAAGAAAATTGTAGAGGATGGTTGACAAGTCACTTACAACGATTGATCAATCCTTGTCCTCCTTGTTTTTTCGCGTATGCATCAAGAGCTTTTGGCACCACCTTCATCGCAGTCAATCAGTCCCATTGGTGATCAACTAGTTCAGTTAATTTTTAAAATTTGAATTCTTTTAATTGACTAAATGATAATTTGAGGGCGCCAAGTGTCTTAATCATTGTCATGTGTTAGACAATGAATTAAGTTTTTGTTGGTTAATGGTTGGCAATTATGGTGGTTGAAATTTTGAATTAAAAAAAAAAATTCAAATCCCCGTTTCCCTCCACTATGCATGGTCTATTAGAGAAACAATGCATGACCTATTTTGTGTGCACACTAGTGGCGAATAAGGTGACTTTACTGCCGAAGGGTTTGTGTTTTTGGGTATATGTTGTGAAGGGATTTATTTTGGGGCATTTAAGAGATTTTAATTCTCTATCAATCATTTCATTCATTCTTTGGATGTGTGTACATTTTTGAATGCATCTCCCACTAAAAATACAAGTCCTTATGAATTCAGGTAAATCTTATCATCTTTCTCTTTTAAGTTCTAATTTTTGTGTTATAATTTTATATGCACGTATTATTTTATTGCGTTTTTCTCATGTCGTATGATTTTCTAAGTATTTTCTTTAGTGTTGTTTAGTGTTTCAAATGTGGTCTGCATAAATATTTTAAAGCCATATTGGCTTTGATACTACTTTACTCAAAAATATACATTTTTGGAAAAAAAAAATGATTTTCAATATCTTTCTCATCTTTTTTCTCACATATGCATGTAGCTTTTTTTTTTTTAATTGACATATCATCCATGATAGGATTAGACAAGATCCATATGTAGGATTTGTAAAAATTACATGAAATTTTGAAAAATCATGAATATGCATGCAGGTGGTTGACCGATCTCAAGGGCACGGTCAATCGGCTCATTCTCTGCTAACAATCTACCAACCATTTGGGTGCAGTAGATTTCAAAGGTTGTTCATCACTCTTTCTTTGGATTTTCTTAAATTTTTGAGTCAATGATTTGTTTAAAACACCCACTAGAGTATATTACCTCACAAATTTAGGTTAATTCGACTACCTTCCTTATAAATTCATGTCAATCATATTTCCTTCCACTAGAAATTCAAGCCCTCAAGAATTCAAGTCAATTTTATTACCTTCCTCTTTTAGTTTGTAAGTTTTGTGCTGTAATTGTGTACACATGTACGATGTTATAGTGTTTTTCTTATATGGTATATTTTCCTTAGTATTCTCTTCCTCCTCCCCCTGGACCCAAGGACTTAAATTTTGATTTCGATGGAAATTTTGATTTTGATTTTGATGTCGATTACGATTTAAAGAAATTACGGAAATTTATAGTAAATGATGGAAATTTACAATAAAACTTTAGGAAATATTAGAATAGATGATTATGCTTAATATGGTATCAAAATACATTAAAAAAATGCATATATGACAAGTTTCTAGTGTGTAGGATATTAAACTGCATATCGCAAAACAAACTATGAACTGAAGAACATTCAAATGATTATAAAGTTTTGAAACTATTCCTTTAAGATTTAAGGCAACAAATTATCATTTAAACAACTACATTTTCAATAAAAATATACATTTAATGATCTAATACCACATGGACTTTCTTGGTGGCTCAAAGTCATCTCTCCTATCCCTATCATTAGGATTTCGAGATGACATATATTGTTTACAATAATCACTCCATGTCATATAATTTCCAAATATTGAGTATAGGTGTACATGTGTTGTTCATACTCCTCCGTAGTCATCTGGTTCATGGCAGTTTCTACTCGGCAAGAAGATCTTCGTGTGCTAGGATTTCTTCTTACAGGTTCTACTTGTTGTGTATGTCCATAGAATTGTTTTGCATTTGCATACTGGTCATACTCATACCCATATTCTTGACCTGTTTGTCCATACCCATAGACATGTGGTTGCCAATTTCCATATTGTTGTGCCTGCTCATTTGCATGTGAAAACGGTTGGCCATATGTAGATTGTGAGGAGCTGTTCTGTGTATATTCATAACCACCATAACTATTAGAGTTGTGCTCTATTCCTATACTCATAGATTCCATACTAAGGGAAAAGGTATCCTCTTCTATTTGATGCAACTTCCCTTTTCCTTTTCTACGACTGTACTGCCTATCAATTGGACGTGTTTCTCTTTGTGGACCCTCATCTTCTAGTTGGGAAGGACGTGTATATTCCACTTCTGGTCTATAATCTTGCCATCCTTCATTTCCTCCATAGTCCCCACCATCACCACCTTGCCCACTGCTACCGCCGGGGTTAGATCCGTCACCACCAGCATCATCGTCGTCATTATCATCATCACCACCAGAGGGCATAGTGGATGAAGTTCCATATCTAGATCCAAGATTCATTTGAGAATCATCACTATTAGATATTACTTCTTCTACCATTACCTGATTAACATCGATGCCAAAGTCATCTTACGCATACTTGGCCATTTGTGGATGGGGACTTCCGTCTCATTCATCAAGATGGGATGGCCTAATCCATTGAAAAAGTGGATACTCATCTTCATCACCCAATTCAACTGATATGTCAAGAAGGTCCAGGGGATCTTGTTCAGCCACTTTGTCCATTTCGGCCTCCATATCTCTTATTCGAAGCTTCATGTTGTAATAACAAAAAACAAGCTACTGAAGTCTACTGTAGGCTAGTCTATTTCTTTGCTTTGTGTGAATGAGTGCAAATGTACTCCAATTTCATTCACAAGCTTATGAAGATGCGGTTTGTGACAAAATGCGCAATGCTAGCTTTCTTAGGATTGGAGCACTTGATCCATACATCATCCACCAATCAGCTGTGCAAGATGTTTTAAGAACACAAGTTAGTATTTACTACTTAGTAGATTGTACTTGAAGTTTGTAATTTTGTATTGTACATTTATATAAAAATACTTACTAGGTGCCATGGTTGCCCTAGCTGCTTTAGCAGCTGCTTCTCCAAAGCTTCTTTTAGCATCTCTAAATATAATAATCTAAAAAAAATATTGTTATTGAATAATTAAACATGGATTAAGATTTATTTTCTTTAAATTTTATTTTAAAAATATACATCATTTCCAATTTGATCCAGACCCGAGGAATGTGGCTCAAGGGTGTTAAAAACTTTGTGAACTGCATCAAGAGAATAAGGATCTTCCCCAACACCTTCTTTGTATTGACATTTTGGATTTAGGAAATAAGCTGCCAATTAAATAAAGTAAAATATAAATATGTAATAAGTATTTTGATATATGAATTTCTTGAAATTTATAAATATTTTATACCTGCTGCATGAAGAGGATGTTCAAGGGTTATTTCCCACCGGTCATTGATGACTTTGAGAACCCATCTTGCACTTCTTGCACCTGTTTCAATGGCCTCTTTCATCACCCTTATTACTTCAAACACAACTCCTAATGTTGGCCACACTTCACTGTCAACTATACGCAATACTCGATATATAGGCTCATAAATGTTACAAATTTTGTCACTCTATCCCAAATTGATGGTTAAGAACTGTACTTTCAATTTCTCTACCCATTTTTGTTCGACTAAGAGTATGCTCAGCCCATTCATCATATGTGAATAGAGATTTTAAACCTACTTTTTTTTTTTTTTTGTAGGCTATCAAGTGCAATGTAGTTTGTAGCAAATCGTGTGGCCCCTGGATGCACAATATCCCCTTGACAGTGCTCCCTCATTTTAGCAAGCAACCATCCATGATTATATATAAAATTAGTGATCTGTCTCCCCTGCAAGATCACTATGCTTATTGCCTCTCTTTTTTCGATCTCTTCAAAAATGAGATCAATACAATGAGCGGCGCAAGGAGTCCAATACAAGTTGAATTTTTTCATTAATTTTAGACCCGCTTTCTTGTAGGCACTACCATTATCGGTCACCACTTGGACAACATGTTGCTTTCCTACCTCTTGCACAACATGTTTTAATAAGGAATATATGTATTCATGGTCTTTTATTTTGTCAGAAGCATCGACCGACTTTAGAAAAATTGTGCTTCCTTTTGAGTAAACCATGAAATTTATTATGAACAATTTTGTAGGGCCTGTCAATCCATCACACATTATAGTGCAGCCATACGTGGCCCACTTTTTCTTCACTTCTTGTACGTGGTCTTCCATTTCTTTTACCTCTAAATCAAGGTATTTTGTTCTGATTTCATAGGGTGTTGGTGGATCGACTCCTGTTCCAGCTGATTGGCAACCCCATACCATGTTTTTAAAATGAGGTGATTTTGCCTTCTTAGGTGGAACATTATCATATATAAAAAACTTCGAAATCAACCTATTCATTTCTTCTTTTATTTTACCTCCTTTGAATAAATTTTTCAAGTTTCTTTGTTTCGCTGCATCTGACTTGTAATGTTGAGAAGACTTTGAAATATATGACTCTATTTCTGGCTCTCTCACACTTTGAGATCGCCTCATCTGAGGTTGCCTTGCATTACTACCAGCCCCTGAACTGCCTCCTTGTTGCCTACCTGCAAACCTACTAGATTGGTCTCTTTCCCATTCCGTCTATTTTGAAGCATAGAATGTTTGACGATATACAGACCTTTCATAAGAAGAAATGTCAGGCGGGTATGCAATATCGCCAACATCATCAACTTCATCAATTTGTTGTGATTGCATCAAGTTCTCACATAATTCATTTTTTATTTGATCCATTCTTTCTATTATTTTGGCCTTAACTGTTGTTTTTCTTTCTAAAACAATTATTATTTCCTGCTTAACTTCTGGAGGTACTTTGTCACAGAATTTTATATTATGCTGCGAGTCGTAATTTGCTAGGTTCATTTTTAATCTTGTTGCACCACCACTTTTCATTTGTATTCCGCAGTATTTGCAAATAAATCCATTCTTGACATTGGGCATCAGGTATCCATGTTCCTATGCTGGATCTTGTTTTCTTCCTTCAAACATTTTTGTAGATAATTTTACTTTCCTACAAGGTAACAATGAATCAAAAATTAGGTGTTAAATTAGTTACCAATTTTAAAAGAAAATTATTTGAGATGATTTATTATCAATATAATCTCAATAAATAAGACAAACATTAAAATATTAAATTAAATTTACAAAATTTAATGATAATGTACAAAATTACCAATAAATTATGGAAATTAAATTAGTCAAATAAATGAAATAATTTAAACTATATTACGCTAATAAGTACTTTAATTTATTTAATTACTAGGCTATATTGATTAGATGTTAATTTACTCTAAATTTATAAATAAAAAAAAATTATTTGGATATTACTCTATAATTTTAAAATAAAAATATTTTGATGCTAAATAAAGATAAATTAATTACTAAGAGAAATATTAAATTATTAAATTAAAATTACAAAATTAATGATAATTTTTAGATAATTATTATTAAGTAATAAAATTTTAAAATGAATATATTTAAATAAATAAAATAATTTATTAATTTATATTATAATAAGACAATAATAGTAAATTATTCTAATTTTATTTAATTATTAAATTTACTAGTTATTAACTCATTATTTATTATACATTTATACTAACTTATTATTTAGTATACTAGTAAAGTAGTAAGTAGTAACTAGTAAGTTAGTAACATTAACTAAGGGGTAAATAGTAAATAGGAGAGGAGGGCATTGCTGTAAATATATTGGGGGCAAGGTGGATTTTGAGTAAATGAAAAAACTTAAGAGTTAAGACATCTTATTTAAAATATAAACCAGCCTTTAGGCAGCCCTTTTATTTTGTGGAGCTGCTGTTGCTCGTGGAGGGAGGGGCGACAGAGGCTCCAGACTCTCGTCCCTCGTTTCTCGTCTCTCTTCTCTCGGTTTCTTACTCGCAGCTCTGAGAGAGCCTCGGCAAAGAGGAAGATTGCAGGCTGGAGTTCTTGCAGCTGGCTGCGACTGTGTGTGACGCCGACAACAATGGAGGTGGAGGGTGAAGCCAAAGGCTAGAGGCAGAGGCTCGAAGGACTGGCAGGAGGGGATTCGAAGGCTAGGGCTTTTTAGAGTTCGAACTTCCAAGGTGGAGGTAGGAGGCAGCAGAAATTTGGAATCTGGGGTTTTTTTTTTTTGAAGTTTGAAGATGGAAGAAGAAGAAGAAGGCTTTTGAGAGTTTGAGCTTGAGGTATGTATCCGAATGCATGTTAATTTATAGAAATAATTTGTGTAGTGGTCGGTGGAATTATTTGGTTGAATAATTGATCTGCAGAGTGCAGAGTATCCTTGCGAGATTTTTTTTTCACTGTATAAGCTCACGGGTTTCACAACGTGCACAATCACGTGGGAAAAGGCAAAAAAAAATCTGAGAATACTCAAAATAGTGCTCAAATTCCTCCCTCCAATTTATTTTTTTTTCTTCCACATGATTTCTAGGAAATTTTGGAAGAATAGTCGAAATTTTCGAAATTTCGAACGAAATTTGCCAAAAGCTCGAAATTTCGGTTGAATTTTTTCAAAATTGAATTTGTCTCTCAATTTCCTTTCGGGACCCCTTGAAATTCAAAATTTCGGTCGAAATTTTAACATTTCGATCGAAATTTAAGTCCTTGCCTGGACCAGACAACAGGAGCAGGCCTTATCGGACTAATGACTAACCCCATAGATCAACACGTATCATTTTTAGTGTGTTTTGTCCTCACTCAGACACTTTTTGAGAAAACTTTCGATAAGGTCATCCATCTCAAGATTACTTCAAGCTAAGCATGCTTAATCGTGGAGTTCTTATGGGAAGACTCTCGAAAAGAAAGGTGCACCTTGTTGATATGAGTAGTAACATCAAATCTTTTTTAAGCCTTTCTTCCATGGGATATCACATTCGACCTGTTTTAACCTACTTATAATCAACTGCTTACTAAATGCGTCAAATATGGTTTTTCATTTTCATATCTGCCTCCTTAGCGGGTCGGGTCGGGTTAAGTCAGGTTTATCCAGCAGATATCCGCCAACGCGCTTAAGGTTTTTTTTTCTATTTTTTTTTACAAACAATGATAGTTTTATTCAAATAACTGAGCTGTGAATACTACATGCTTTAAAGAGGATACAAGTAAGGGTATTTAAACACGATTACATGATATAGGTAATAATAAATAAGATATCATAAATCATATGTTTTGAGATAAAATTTTCATTGTTGACATATAAGTTCCATTTGAATCAAAAGGCTTTAATTTGTTAGCATATATGATCATCAAATAATTGACTTTAGATCTTTGATACTCTTTAGTTTTTGTTGTGATGATTTGCCTCGGATCTTCATCATTTGAATCTGTAACGCCCAAAAATTCTACTATATTTTTTTCCACATAATAATAATAATAATAATAATAACTCTACTCTGATACCATAAAACATAATTTGAGTCAACCCAGACCCAAAGGGGTACCAAGGATAAACCTATCCATACATACATACCAACTATGCAGCGGAAGCCATGATGTACTTGACCTTATATACAATACCAGAGTTTTAGTATAACCAAAATACACATATACATCTCAAAAGAACCATAAATATCCTAGGGTCACCTTTTTTATTCACAATTGTACTTTCAAATGTACAACTCTTTGAAAAAAAATCTTTTATTTTGTCTTTCCAAAAAATTAAAATAAAGTAGTGATTGTGTTTTTTAAATAAAAAAGTGAGCTAGATAATCAATAGTTTAGTTATCTACATTCCATTTATTTTTCAAAATAGTTACCAGACTAGTTGGCAACAAAACGGGGCCACCCATATCTGCTGTCAACACTCCAAATCCATGAAGAGGTATTTCATGGGATCTATATAGAGGTGTGAACCTTAGAAAACCTCACTACTTTAATATTGCCTCATTTTCCTTTATCTTTTAACAACACGAACTAAAAGAAACACACATAAAAAACCAATGAAAAGAGGATAACTACCGCAATTACCTATGCATTGCCTATGAAAAGAAAAAAAATAAAAAATAGAATAGATCCCTTTTGATCTTCTAGTGTTGGCATCAATATTTGAGCACTCAAACATAGCTTCTAGGAGCCCATAGCATTGCTCTAAAATGGGTTGGCCTCAGAACTCTAAGTTTCGGTGAAAACATGATGGTGAAGATAATGGTAACGGATGATGAAAAATTATTGGTTTAAAAATGTTGGGATTGTAATATCGATATGGAAAATCAAAGTTTTAGAAAAGGAGGACCAAACTTGTATTATCGGTATTTGGAAACAGTAAGTGAAAATAGTGATTTTGAAAATAGGAGTTGGGATTGAGAAGCATGGTGAAATGCATGAATTTTAGAAATTCTAGGGCTTCATCATCAGCCTATTAAAATCGAGAAAAACATTGGAAAAATACAATATTTTTGGGATTTGTTTGAAAATATTTTTAGAATGAAAAAACTTGAAGACTAAATAAACAAAACATGGTTCATTCAGTCTTCTTCTATTGGTCGGATTCATAATCCTTCTCAAATCATACGATTCTTAAAGGTTAAGAACATCTGTCATGTCTAGGGATAAGGGGGAAAAAAACACTACAATAAAAATCTCTCATTTTATCTCATCATCAACTAGAAACAGAATGTGGGAATCAATAAATAAAGTTTATATTCTTGAGATTTTTCAAATTTTCTAATTTTTTTTTCAAAATTTCAACAAAGACTACATAAGATATCCACTCACACACACACACACACACACACAAACCAACGCATATGCACAACTGTAAACAAACACATACAGACCATTGCATGTATACATATGCCACATGCATCCTTACAACATACACACATATATATATACATACTAGCATGCATACATACATCATCATGCATAACCATACATAGATGCATATATACATATCATGCCATGCACCATCATCCATCATGCATCATGGGTACATGCACATACATTACATGCATCCATGCATATGCACTTCACTTCACATACATACATAAATATATACATACATATGCGTCATCATGCATCATTTTCCTGCCTCATCATGCACACACATGCATACACATACATCACCATATATTCATGCATGCATTCATCACATAAACATATAGATTATTTATGCACCTATGTTCCCAAACATGCAGACATGCATCTTCACATCCATGCACATATATAACCACATACATTCATGCATGTATACATCCATGCTATGCATGCTTACTTTCATACTTATACATCATGTCATCCATGTATCCACACATCATGATATCATGCATATGCACTCACACACCTAAGCACACACTCACACACATTGCCATATGCATTCACACATGAAACACACACACTGCCAGTAGCGGAGGAGGAGGAGGAGGAGGAGAGAGAGAGAGAGAGAGAGAGAGAGAGAGAGAGAGAGAGAGAGAGAGAGAGAGAGAGAGAGAGAGAGAGAGAGAGAGAGAGAGAGAGAGAGATGCCCCTTGGGGCTATAAATAAAGAGGGGGAGAGAGGAAAAAACCAAAATAAAAAAAAAACAAAAAAAAAATGAGAAAATGACTATATAATGATAACCAAATAGAAGTCTTAAATTTAGAATTGAAATATGAGAAAATGACTAAAATTTGAGATTTATTCACAAAATTAGAGTTAATAAGGTTAAGTTTGCACTAAAAAAATAAAATATGAAAAAAGTGATAGGATTAGATACATTCCAATTGGAGTTTGGAGATGCTTAGGTAAAAATGGAATTATATGGTTAACTAATTTATTTAACACAATTATAAAATAAAATAAAAAAACGCCAGATTAATGAAAGAAAAGTACTTTAATACCTCTCTAAAAATAAATAAGATATTCAAAATTGTAACAATTATCGTGGAATTAACTTATGAATCATAGGATCAAACTGTAGGAAAGAGTAGTTAAATAAAGATTAAGATTAGAAATGAAGGTTTCAGAAAAACAATTTGGTTTTATGCCTAGGAGATATGCTACAAAAGCTATATCTTTTAAAAAGATTAATGGAAAAGTTTGGGGGTATATAAGATGAGCTTACATATGGTATTTATTGAGTTAGATAAATTTTATCATAGGATACACAGGGAAGTTCTATGGTGGGTTTTAGACCAAAAAAAAAAAAAAATGTATGTAGCAGGTATACTGATGTCATTAATGATATGTATATATTATGAATTAATGACTAGAGTAAAGATTATAAGTGGAGAGACTAGAGAATTTTCAATCACAAAAGTTGTATATCAAGGATTTGCTCTGAGTCATTATCTTTTTGGTTTAGTGATATATCAATTGACTAGAATTATCCAAAATAAGGTTTCATGGTGTATATTGTTTGCAAATAATATTGTGACGCCCCAACTTTCGTATCATTTTTTTTCCAATAAATAAAAGATATTAACCAAACATTGGCCACGTCAAATACTCTGATACCACTTCGACACATCCCGACTTGAAGTGGGCAACACAACTTGACCCGAAGTGGGTACTGAATAAATGGTAAATCTCATATAAACAAACCTAACAGCAAAAGTCAATATATACAAACCATCCAGAATACAAATAACTAGAGTTTTAACCATCTATATATATACATATCTAAACACATTCCCATAAACCCACAATATACACTAGGATTCATATATCCCTAAATAAAACACTCACCCTGTCTATTAGGGTACCAGCCCTCCTCTATCACGAAACTCTATCACTTGGTCTGTCACGATTTCTTGAAATATTAGATATTTGGGTGAGACACCTCTTAGTAAGTGGGAATAAATTATTATTAGTGTGTGGCAGTGAGTTTCAATGTATCATATCATGTTTATAAAAATATTAATTTAATTGAGGTATTATAGGAATCTGTACTCATATCCATAACATATATGTATATTTGTAACCATATACTTTTTTCAAAAATATAATCATGCTTAATAAATAATTCAGTATACAGAGTATCATCTATGTCAAAGTATTATCATATGAGTGTATCGCATCTATAATGAGGAGACCCATTCATATCATCGTCATGTAATAACCCCACATGATTGGGTTGTGTGGCTCAAAGGCGGGATTTAACCCTGATTGGCCTACCAGGCTAAATCAAAATACCTCGTCTATAGTACGATTGGCCCACTACAGCCTGGTCTGGACCCACGAGTAGTCAACATCTCTCCGAAAGCCCAATCGACTTCCAATACCGAGTTGTGTGGTTGCACTAATTTAATCACTAGCAATGCTATCGTGCTCTCATATCATTAACCAACCGAGTTCTCATTTCCATCACTCATTATACATAAAAATCTATTTCCCAAAACTTTCAATTCTCTTAAAGATGTTCATGCTCATAAGTATCCATGTGTAACACATCTCATCTGTAAATCATGGCGCTCAAGCCCATGAGTATCCATGTGTAGGTAACACATCTCGTCTGTAACTCATGGCTGTTCATCATATCAGTAATTATGAAACTATCGCGTATGTGTATATCTCAAATCAACATATCATATCTGATAAAAGTCATGTCTGTTTAAATCTCATATCAACATAACTTTTTAAAACATATCTATTCATATCTCATCATAAACCCCATTCATCAAATAAAATATTCACAGATTCATTTTTCAGTAATCACAATCATTTCTTATGCCACACAGATTTTCGATAATATTTAACCATATAATAATTTATCCTGTAATACGTTGGATATTTTCAAAATTTATATTTCATATATATATATATATTCATATCATACTTTAATTTAATCAATTAATTTTCAGAAATTCCTGACATAATTTAATTCCCTTTACCTAACTTACCGAGAGGCCTGCTAAAATATCCAATTCCACGCTCGCGGCATTCGAAACTCAAAACCCTAAAATTCACATTTCCCCCAAACCAATCAATTCAACTCTTCAGAATAATAATTATTTTAATATTTCTTAGGTTCACGCACTCCCAATACTAATTCAACTTTAAAAATAATTAATGAATATATTTCCACTATCTTACCCTAACTTTGGAGTGGTGTTTAGGAAACCCAAATTAAAATCTGCTCTGACCAACATAACGAGGATTGGAGCTAGGACCCCGTGGTGGTGTCCGATCGTCGATTTGGCTAAAAATTTAAGGAGAAATTGAGGAAAGAAATAGAGTATATCTTACCTCAGGAGTGGTGTCTATGTTGCTAATATGACAAATCCACTAGGCTAAAAATGTCAGTGGCAGAGAATGGAACCCAAAGGTATTTTCCATTTTTCGATTAGCACCCGTTTGGGCTAAGAAATCAAAGAGAGAGAGAGAGAGAGAGAGAGAGAGAGAGAAGATGAGAAGAGAGATGGAGAGTTGGCGCATCGGGGGGGCGTGAGTATTCTGCTTCAGGAAATGTAATTTCCTTCCTGAATGATCTGAATCCTTCATGAAGGTATATAATAATAATAATAATAATAATAATAATAATAATAATAATAATAATAATTTAATTATTTATTTATTTTAATTTTAATTTTTTTAATTTATTATTATTTTTTATTTATTTATTTTTAACACTCCAAAGCATATAATTTTCTGGGGCGTTACAAATATTGTATTGATTGATGAAACAAAGGGTGGAGTAGAGGATAAGTTAAAATTATAAAGATAAATTTTATAATCTAGAGGCTTTAACATAAATAAAAATAAGATAAAATATATGAAATGTAATTTCAGTGATAGTAGAAAAAATATTAGAAATAAAGTTTTTTTTTTTGGTAAAAGAGGGCGGCACCTCCATTTATTTATTAATAAATCCTCACTTTTGGCGGAGGAATACCATGGTTACAAGTTAAAACCAACCAACCAAATTAAGACAAACAAAATTAAACATAACTAACAAAGGAGATAAAAACATAAAAAACAACCAAAAACAAAACGAAATACACCAAATGAAACTCTAGAGATGAACTAACGACGAACGGAAACAAGACCCCACCTATCCATCTGAAGGATACCTTTTAGATAATGTGGTAGAATGTGTTGTTCTTCGTAGATTACATTGTTTCTCATTTCTCCTTCTTTAGTAAGAAAATCAGCCGCACTATTGCCTTCCCTATATTGATGCATCACCATGACATTCACTTCTTCTAACTTTGCCATGAGCTCCTCCCAAAATTCCCAAAGATACCACTAAATACATCTACCTTTCTGAAGCCAATCAACTACAATTCGCGAGTCACTTTCAATAATCACATTAACATAATGCAAACATTTACACAAACGAATTCCTTTCCTGATTGCTTTTAATTCCGTACTATTATTCAAACCATTGCCAAAATAACTTAAAAGAATCACTTTTACCATGCCATGGCAATCCCGAATAATTCCTCCACCTCCTGAAGTACCCGGATTGCCCCTACAACTCTCATCACAATTAAGTTTTATCCACCCTACTAGAGGTTTAACCGATGAAATAATTTTTTCAGGCCTATCGCAAACTCCCTGATGCTTAATTGGAAATTCATTCAAAATCTTAATGTCCGACTTCTTCAATTTTTGAAAAGAAATGGTGCTCTCAGCAATAAAACTAACCCAGAATCGAACACTTCTCCACATATGATCTGCACTTTGATAAACTCCCTCAATTCTCGCTTTAGATCTTCAATTCCAGAGGCATCACGTAATCAAACATGGAATCAGCCTGATTAAAATACCTTTAATATACGATTTTTTGCATAGTGGAACCAATTTGCCATTTTATTTTTCCAAGGAAGAGATCATTGGAAAGGAATTTCCAATGCCACACTAGCTTGACTCCAAACCTCTGAAGCCACCTCTCCTAAAGAAAGAATATGATCAATGTTTTCCTGGCTTCTCTGAACGCAACAATCACAAGCCGAAGCCATCGATATTCCTTTGGTCTGAATTCTATCATCTATAGCTAAGCATCTAAACCAAGCTCTCCATAAACACATTGAGATTCTTCTGGGCAATAAAGAATGCCAAAACCAGTCATTCCACAAAAAATTATCACTTCTGCTCCTCACTACCTCCCAAGTCATTTTTGTAGAAAAATTACCGTCCGGAGCAGGCTTCCAGACAAAAATATCCTGCGCACTTTTACCCGTCGGCACCTGTTGCAAAATTTCCTTTGTTTTATCAGCACCAACCAATTCTCGTACTAAATCAGAGTTCCAATTATTATTTAGCCAACAATCTTTAATACACAGTTTCTTGTTCAAAATATCCTCAGTGCTCACAGATAACGGGTCTGATGACAGCCACCTGTCGAACCAAAAAGAAGAGTTCCCACATCTCACCAAAATTTTAACATGATCCATAACTTCTGAAATGGTGGTCATAATTGATTTCCAAAACCGAGAGTCATTTGGACTCCCTTTCCTTATTAGTCAATGATCATTTATGCAATATTTAACTTTGAAAAAAACTGCCCATAGATTGTTAGAAGTGAACAATCTAAAGGCAAATTTCATGAGAAGAGATTTTTGAACTTTCTTAAGATCTCTCAGGCCCAGACTCCCTTCCGAGGTAGGTTTACAAATTTTTCCCCAAGAGCGCCAATGAATCTTCCTTTTATCTTTCACCTCTCCTCATAAAAAATTTGAAAAAAGAGAGTTAATGTGAGAATATGTGACTAGCGAAATCTTAATAATAGACATCAAATGAATAGGCATGCTAGACAACATATGTCTTAATAAAATCAATCTTCCACCTTGCGAGAGCAACTTAGATTTCCACCCTGCAAATTTCTTTCTAATCTTCTCCACAAGAGGCTCCAATGTCCTGAAAGACAATTTTCCAGACACCAAAGGCACACCCAAATATGAAACAGGGAATTTACCTTCCATGAAACCTGTGATTCTCAATAAACCATGCTTCTTAGCAGGAGTGATGTATTTTGAGAGGAATAACGCTGACTTAGTCTTATTAATTTTTTGACCCGACCACTTCTCATACCTTTCCAGAGCTTAAACTAAATTTCTCATAGACCTCTTCCCACCATTCGCAAAAATAAGAATATCATCTACATATAACAAATGCGAAACCAATGGGGTCCCAATTGGATGATTAAATTTACCAATCCGACCAGTCACATAGTTTTTCCTAAGCAACCTTATCAAAACCTCCTCCATTATAATGAATAAATAATGAGATAGTGGATCTCCTTACCGCAAGTCTCTTGTAGATTGAAAAAACCCCTTAAAGGTTCCGTTCATCAAAATAGAAAACCATGGAGACTCCACACAATTTTTTATGAGCTTACAAAACCTCTCAGAGAAACCAAAAGCCTTAAGTACCTCCAGAAGAAAATTCTAATTCACTCTACCGTAAGCCTTAGCCATATCTAATTTTATCATCACATTGCCGCCAACTATTTTTTTGTGAAAGATTGAACCATTTCTTGAGTTAGTGTAATATTTTCAAAAATACTTCGCCCAGGAATAAAAGCGCCTTGTTCATGCGAGACCAACTTATCAACAACCTCGGTTAGTCTAAAAACAAGAATCTTGGAAAAAAATTTATAAGCCACAAAGCATAAACTAATAGGCCGGAATTTATCAAAGCTAGAAGGATTATCCACCTTCAGAATTAAAACAATAAATGAAGAGGAAAAAAACTTGGAAAGAGTAGTGCCCTGAAAAAAATCCATTGCCGCATCCAAAAGATCTTTCTTTAATGTCCCAGCAAGATTTATAAAATTCAGATCCAAATCCATCTGGTCCCGGACTGCTTTCTTTGGGAATAGAGAACACTGCTTTTTTAACTTCTTATTCTATTGGATCAGTGCAGAATAAATTATTATCAACATATGAAATTTGCCTTTGAATGGACACGGAGAGATCGCATGGTTCAACTGCTGAAGACTATGAAAGAAAATTCGAGAAAAAAATAGTTGCCTCATTATGAATTGCTTTTGCACCCTCCAATATCCTCCCATCATTCAGAACCATATGGTCTACACGACTCTTATTCCACTTTTGATTGATAATTGAATGAAAGAATTAAGAGTTTTGATCCCCCTCAGTCAACCATTTTTTTTTCGCAATTTGTCCTAAACGAGATGCTTCCCTCTTCTCCCACACCTGAATCTCCACCTTGGTAGTCAAGTAATCAGCTTCGACATCCTCAGAAAAACCTGCTTATAGTTGATTTTCTAGATATTCCATCCTTTCCTTAAAAGCTTTTAAATTTTCTTCCACTCTCCCAAAGACATTTTTATTCCATGCACGTAATGCAACTTTAGTTCTCTTAAGGCGAATAGCAAGTTTTAGAAGACTCGAGACCGAGTCATTCCTGATCCAGACATCTTTAACATACGACAAAAACATATCATGCGAGCTCCACATATTTAAGAACCAAATAGGGTAGGGCCATATCGGAAGAAAGACGTATTTGTATACACCACCATAAGGCTATGATCTGATGATTTCCGACTCAGATATTTGAATTGAGTCGAACCATATAGGTTGGAAAAACCATTATTAATAAGAACACAATCAAAATTAGCCCAACTACGAGCCACCCCTTCATGGCCATTGCACCACGACATTCGTGAGCCTGTATTTGATAAATCAAAGAGCCCACAATGATGTAAGCAGTCATTAAACTCCATCATAGGTAACAGTGGTCTTGGATTTCCACCAATTCTTTCAGTATCCGTTCGAATCACATTAAAATCACCCATGACCAACCAAGGAAAATCTGATTGGCACACCTCCAGTTGCCGCCATAACTCTCTTCTTTCAACATAAGAACATTTGGAATAGACAAAACTCACCAAAATTCTTTGTCCATCGTTAAAAAACCACCCAGAAATCTTCTGAGTCGTGATTGAAATCACCTCAAAGGCATCTATATCCTTCCAAAATAGCCACAATTTACTGCCCTGATTTTCATTAGATATAAAATGGTGGTAATTCAAAAAATTACCCAGCATTACCATCCGCTCCTCAGCCGCGAACAGTTCTGACATAGCAAACAACCCAACATTAAACTTTTTAATTAGCATCTTTAACCTCTAGACCTGCCCAACCCCCTAATATTCCAGAAAAGAATTGTATTCGTCATAAATTTAATTTATGTGGTCGGATGAGAATCCTCTGAGATTTCCTCATCGAATTTTTTACAGAAATCCATTCCTGCCCTGTATCAGACTCATACATTTTTTCTTTGCCCTTTAAAACTGATATTTCACCTTCCTCCCTCTCAGACGAATAACCCCGAGCCAAATCCTCCTATTGCAAACCTTGGTCTCGACCTTCAGTCAGTTTAGAACTATCCACGTGATCCACTTCCTCTTGAGATAGAGGTTCATCGTTTGAAACTCGAGGATCATCATCACATCTGACTACTTCACACTCCCCTTCATTCCTCTTTATTGAATCTTTATTCTCATTATTTTCTAATTCTCTCTGCGGTATATCAGAGTTTTGTGTTGCATGATCTCCATTTTCTTGAACTACAGGAGTTTCCGCTATTTCAGGGCCCCTATCATTAATCTTCTTCATCATATGCACATTACTGGGTCCTACTTCTTGCACCACCTTCTTTGCTCCTTTATCCCGCGTCGGAATTGGTTTCTATTACACCATCATTAGTCTTTGGTTTCCATATCTTTTTTTCTTTATATTTTTCCTCCTCCCTTCGCTTCTCTCCCACCCTGCAAACAATCGAGGTATGTCCTTTCCTGCAACATTTAGAGCAGAAAAAACTCATCTTTTCATATTTGGCCTCTTGTCAAATACATTTTTTCGAAGATAAAACAAGAGGAATTCCCTTTACTGGCTCCATTGTTAGGTCAACTTCCACGCAAATACATGCCCCTGATGCTCTCGTACGATTAATTGTTGCATTATCAGTTCCAATATAATGACCAAAACGAGTTGCTATTATTTGGAGAAAATTCGTTCGATAAAGATGCATTGGTAACCCCAGTAAGAAAATTCATTGAGGAGCCAATGGGGATTCCTTTTTGGTATCAAAATCCTTCATCCACTTGAACATCCGAAAAGAATTGCCTTCCATAATTATACCTTCCCTTGCCCAACCATGCAGAAAGTCACGTTCGTTTTTCATGTGAATTAACATGTGATAATCATCCATAACACTGATCGTTTGAATTTCCGTCAAACCCCATGTTTTCATAATCAAAAGCCGAATTTTATTAATAGATGGCCGATTCCTAAAAAATTTCATTACTAATGCAAAACGAAATTCTTCCTCACCCTTAACCATCTCTGCTTCTGAGAAAATAAATCCCAATTCCCCATTGATATTAACGGGCAATCTCATGGGAATTTTGAACACAGGCATCTCCACTTTTTTACTCACAATTTGCACATATGGCTGCACCTCGAGACTAGCCCAGATGGCATTCCCCGCCGACGGTGCGGCCATCGGCGAGGGATGACACTGTATTGCAAAATATTGAGATTAAAGCCAACTTTTCTAAATGGAAAATAGACTAA
Source organism: Malania oleifera (assembly GCF_029873635.1). Lineage (NCBI taxonomy): Eukaryota > Viridiplantae > Streptophyta > Magnoliopsida > Santalales > Ximeniaceae > Malania > Malania oleifera. The sequence continues at coordinate 8,182,719 of NC_080419.1, forward strand.
CCTGCATTGTTTGGCGACTTCCTAAGCAGCGACGGCTTGTAGTTTCCGTGATCTGTCCTCAACGGCGACAACTCCAAATCTCCAACTTTCAATTTCAAAATTCTAACAGAGTACCAAACCAGAGAGGGCGACAGGAGCCAACGGCAAGCTAATACCGAGTCGACTCATTCTTCTTCTCTTTATTTTTCTCTTTGCAGCAGCTAACGACAAACCAACGCCTGGTTTCTCTATTCAATATCCAGAGGAAGATGCACTCCCCCCTAAGTCACTTCCCCAGTCCCCTAATTTTTTGGCAAAAATTGAGTCAAACCCAGGGACGAGTCAACTCAGTGAGTCTGATAGGGGGGTGGTGGTGGTTCAGGTGGCAGGTACTGGAGCAAGCGGAGGGAAGCGTGTCCGAAGGATGGTGTCGGTGGCGCCGGCGGTGTCGAAGGTTCTCGGGTCGAGTTTGGGTCGAGGGCATTTGAGTGGAGGCCACTCGAAATGACTACATGGAGAATACCTTGTCCAGGCTCTTGACCGCTGGTAAGATGGCCAGACGGAGAGGGCCAAGGGGCAAGGGCACAGGCGAGTCGGCGACTGCTCCTAAAACCGACGGAATGATGAGCACAATCCTACAACATCCTCCTTCCTATCTCAGCAACGGAATGACAAACACCACTGGCGAACTACAGTGACAGCAACGTCTAGCCAGCGAGCACCCAACAGCAGCGACAGCACTCTATGTCGGTGATGGCGCAGTAGACGACAAACCCTTCTCTATGAACACAGCCTGTTTTGACCCTCTTGGAGCCCATTTCACTTGAAACTCAAAACATGGAAGTTTTAGATAATTCTTTCCTCTTTCTCCATAAATTTGAATTGTCTTGATCAGAGCTCGAACGAAAAAGATATGCATGAATTACGAACTGGTGCTGGTTTTGACTCTCGAAAATTTTTTCTGCAATAAAAAATTACCGAAAATTCATAAATTGTTCACTAAAACTCAAAAATGATAATTAGGGCACTTTGTTAAAATATTGGACATAATTAGACATTTAATTAAAGATAAAAGCCATAATGCCCGGATTAAGATGCCTAATTACGCAGTTTTGGCACGTAATCACACCCCCTAACTATCGTTTTGTTAGTCTCTAGCAAATGACGTGAATGAATTTTAGGGTAGTGCCCACAACTATGAACTCCAGTGAACATGAAATTAATGCACATGCGACACAATCATATCGTTTCACATACAAGAAAATAACTGAATTTCACACTAGCTCATTCACAGTCAATACACACAACTCCGAAGCACGTCACTCATGCAAGTTTCATCGTTTATATATCATTTAAGAACCATATACTCACATAAAGTTAATCAGCGGCACAATTCAGAGTTAATGTAGTCATATAAGTTCGAGTATAAACAGGTAGACTCTTGAGGTGTGTGTGATGTGTGTGACTCAGTACACCTAGGATACTAGTAAACATCTACAGAACGGTCGCTTTGACTTGGCCTAACTGGTATACCCTCAAGAACACTCAAAGAGAATGGTTTCACTCGTCATATGTGAGGATGAGTGTCACGATCAAACATCTCACATATTGAAAGGAACAAATGCTAAGTATATGGAGTGGCCTAGTCTGAGAAGGATCTAGCCTATCTATGAGGTGTCAGGTCCTTCATCCTAGCATCTTCTCACCTATTCGCCATATCCAACCGAGACCACCCTAAATCAACTTATTCACAAACTTGTCGTGAAAACATCTGAGGCATTAACTGGTTGAAGAATCTTCGTACGTGGAGAACATGTGTCATGCCCTTGACTTTTTGTTATATTTCTGTGGAGCAGGCATTAGCATTTCATTTCACATGCATTTTTATTTCTTATTCTTTCTTCTGCTCATTTTTCATTTTCTGTCTTTTCTTGATCAATTAAGACAATCATTACACTTCGTTTGTTATCTTCATACCATCAACGGGAATTGAGTTCGAATTGTGGTCCATGAACTAAGTCTATCTCTAGAGGTGGCTCAGCCTTCACATCTTGAGTAGGCTACAAGACCTAGGTTTCTATCTCCCCACTAGATGTCACCTCTAGGCTAGAAAATCAAAAACAGAGACTAGTATACAAAGAATCATCCAGAAAGAAGAGAATTAAGTTCCATGAACTCTGATTTGATGTTAACACTTAGAAGGACGATAAATAGCTTAAGGATATCTCAAAAGGTGTCATAGTCGCCACGGGTGTTCTCTTAGTGCTCACAGGAAACCCTAAATGCAGTGAATCACGTGAATGTGTTTATTCAGCCTCGTGAGATACCGTGTAAATACAAGAAATTATATAGCCAGATTAACACGAGTGTACTACCAATCAATTCTTCATGGAGTTATGAAGTCATATAAAGAGAAACTATGCATAATGACTCAAGTGTGTAGTTCTTAGGTTATATGCAGGTATGTGAAGGGTACGAGTTAGCGTTAAGCATGGCATAATTCAATGTAATTCCTTACTACTCTTCCTTTCTTTCTTTCCTTCTTTTTGATTTTTGATGATTTTTTTTAAATATAAAACCTAGTACGTATACGTGCACAGTGTCACATGCAAATGCTCACCCCCCCCCCCCAACTAAAATGGAACATTATCCTCAATGTGAAAGTATAAGGGAAATAGAAAAACTGTGCACGAGAAAAGTAGGGCGTACTTGAGTGGAGAAATAATGGAAAAGGAAAACTGAACTAAAGGAAAATGTACCTATCAATAAACTGAAAATAAGATAGAATGAAACAAAATGAAAACAAAGGAAAGAAAAACATCATAGTGTGTCTGGAGGAGGCTCGGGAGGAATTTCGTCTAGTGGGTGCAGATTTATAAATTGAACTGGCGGGTCTCCAAATTTGAGTCGCCACAATGAATCAGTTTTGTTATCTACACAGAAGTGATCTTTGAATAAATCAATGCTCTCCACAATATCAGACAACACATTTTCAAATTGTCTTTCTTGTTTTAACAAGAAAGGATCCTTATCCAGTATAGTTTCCAGGAAATATACTTCTTTAAGAACCAACCTTTAAGGAAAAATTTTCAAAACTGTTACCTTTGGTTCTTCAGAAGTATCAACGTTAAAATTTGTACCTGGTTCCTTGAAGGTTAAACTCCCACCATTCTGCTCAACTTCTTCATCTGGTGCACCAATCACCTTACCACTACTGAGATTTGCTTTGGCATTGCAATCATTGGCATTTGCTTCAATAGAGGATGACGGTTCCATGATTGCAATCTACACTTGAGTTTCTGGCTGGGCTTGAAATTTGGATTCATCTATCTCCAACGCATTCAATAATGTGTTCAGTCTAGTCAAATCGGTGCTTATCTCGTTGATGGCTTGAGAAGTTTAAGAGTTGATCACATTTTGGCTTGCCATGAATTGTTGTAAGCTAACAGTTAGCTGTTGTATGTGATCTTCCATTTCCCTTCTCAGCATTGGAGGAGGCTAATTTGCAAAGTAAGAGGGTCCCAAGTCTTGGCCAGATGCTACATAAGGAATGTATTGACTTTGTTCTTATGGAGATGACCCCACTTGGTCATTTTTCCAGCTGAAATTTAGATGACTCTTCCAACCCCCATCGTAAGTATCAGAATAAGGTTCAAAAGAAAATCTCAGAAACCATATACACCGGGTTAGATTGATCAAGCAAAACTTCCTTAAGAGCAAGAATAGTTGGACATGCATCAGTCGCATCCCCTGGATCCTCACATATGCTGCATTTTTCAGAAGATGAAGGGAAAACATGCATTTCATTTACTTTCTCAAGCTCAATGGAATCTAACCTTTTGGACATCAATGCAAGCTTCGCGTTCAAATCATCAACTTCTTTCAATTGATACTTACCACACCCACTAATACATTTTTGCTTTTCAGATCTATCATACACATCAGAGACATCCCAAGCTTGGGCTTTTTCAGCCAAATAATCAAAATAGTCAAAAGCTTCTTCGGGCCCTTTATTGAAAAACTCACCATTGCACATTGTTTCTACAAATTGCCTCATCTTTGGTTGCAACCCCTCATAGAAAAAACTGATGACCCTCCAATTCTCATACCCATGGTGAGGACATGCATTTAAGAGGTCTTTGAAACGTTCCCAATACTGATAAAATGTTTCCACATCCTTCTGGCAAAAATTCATGATTTGTCTTTTCAAAGCATTAGTTCTTTGCATAGGAAAAAATTTATTTAAAAACTTAGTTTGCATTTCTTGCCAAGTCCTAATGGATCTTGGTCTTAAGGAATTGAATCAACTTTTTGCCTTGTCTTTTAAAGAAAATAGAAACAATTTCAGTCTTATTACCTCCTCAGTGCATGTTTTATCCATGAAAGTGGAACACACTTCTTCAAACTCTTTAATATGCAAATATGAGTTTTCAGATTCAATGCCATGAAAATGAGGTAACCATGGAATCATCCCAGGTTTAAAATTAAAAGCATTTGCATTCAAAGGTAGAATAATGTAGGATGGGGTGCTAGTCCTAACAGGTTGCAAATATTCTCTGAGTGTCCTATTAGGGTTCTCCATATCGTGAGGTTCATTCTCAACCATGATGCTACGCGTGACAGATGGTGATTCAAGTGAAACAGATTCACTCAATGATGAGGTGGATGAGTTTGTCCTGACTAGTCTAAATGTGTTATCTTTAGCCCAACCAGTCATACAAATTCAGTATAAACACAATAAAAGCAAACATGTCAAAGGAGAGGAAATAGATATCACCCAGGCTGTGAAGACGTTCACAGCTTTATAAGTACCCTTTTTGAAATATAAAAAACACTTTGATAACACCAATCGATCCTCGGCAACGGCATCAATTGAAGGAGAAGTTGAAGAAAATATAACGAATAATATTAAAAACAGGTTGGGTAAAATAGAAAAGTTCTTCAAGTGTGTTTTGTGATCATAGAATACCCTTAAAATTTTAAAAAAAAAATTTATAAAATTACTATAAGACCAACTATATTATATGGATCAGAATGTTGGACGACTAAAAAATAATATATTTTAAAAGAAAAAATATCGAAATTATAATCTTTATATGAATAAATAGTATAACATCGAAAATAAAATTAAGAAATCAAAATATTTTCGAACCCATATATGCGGTAATTTTGTGCACGCTGCTTTATATATATATATATATATATATGCCAGTCTTTTTTTTTTTTTCTTCAGAACACTGTCTAACAATGGCCTACTCTCAAACCTATCAATGATTTACTCCGATCCCCACAGTGTGGTTCAAGTGGTAGTGCGGGTTACGGGAGTGCCTCTCACGAGCTCAGGTGTTCAAACCCTCTCGAGTTCGTTTCTGTTCCTGGATTCTTAAAATTTACTTCCCTTTAGAGTTATGGGATCGACTTCAAGGGACGCGTAATTAGTCACATGAACCGTTAAATAGGCATGTAGAAACTCGGTACGTAATCCAAAAAAAAAAAAATGATTTACTCCGAGTGAAAAGCGTGTTACACTCTTATCATCCTTCATATCAGGATCTCTAAAAGGAAAAGAGAAAAAAAAAATTATTATATATTCGTAGTCAACTGTTGGTGGATCGTCAAAAATAATTTTGAAAGGGCCCGCAGATGCCTATGTCGGAGATCTGCTCAAAGTCTTCATCAATTTCAATCAGTTTTTATGGGAGGACTAAAAAAAGAAGAAAGAAAAATGACATAAAAGGACGATCATGACCTTCCAACACTATTTTAGATAAAAAAATTATTAATTAAATTCAAATTTTGATTTAATTAGAACAAAATATTTTAAATTTAAGTTTGATTTATTAAATGAAATTTATTACGCATAAGAAGGAAAAATTATGTCTTTGAGAAAACATGTTTGGAGTGATTTCATTAAATGAGAGGATCGGATAGGAGAATCGTGCTAATCTTTTCGAATAATTTAATTTTTTTATAACTAAAATGTTAAATTTTAAAAAATGTATTTATTAAATAGGTATTTATGGTATGATATTTCTTTAAAGTTGATTTAATTGTGTAATAATATTAAATTATGATCCTTGCAACCTTTTTTAAAAAAAAAATTATAAATTTAAATTTCATTTTAGTTTGACTAAAATTTTTTGTTTGATTTAAATGTTCTAAAATTTAGTTTTAATTGTATTTAAGATAATTATATTATACACATCTTATTACTCATCCTTAAATTTTTAACAAGTAGCATGATACTTAAAAATTTTGAGTGTCCAACTCGCCTTGAATTTGATTGACATCAATTTGAAAATTGTTGAACTCAAAAGCCATTCAACTTCAACTTCTTAAAACTTGAGATCGATTTTATTAACCTCAATTAATCGAAAAGTAATATTAAATAGATGAATAAAGCATATAATACAATATATATATATATATATATTTTATCAATTATGCACTATCTAAATAATAAAATTATAAGGTCTTAATTAGTCCGATTTGGCTCATGATTACAAAAATTAAAATGAACTCATCAAATCACTAAAGCAACTCAATATTGATATAAATTTAGATAAAATCAATTCGAATCAAGTTATAAAACACTTCAAGTACCGCTAGCATATAAGGTGACTTTACTCGTACCTTCGTTAGATGCAAGTCCGTTTTGACATATGTATAATACAAAGATTCCTTTATTAAAGTCAATTCAATTGGTATTAAATTAAAAAATATATATATATTATAAAAAAATAAAAAATAATATTATGAATAAATTTACAAATGATATAAAATTTCAACTGAATAATTTAATAAAATTAAACTTCAAATTCGGATTAGGACATAACACTTAAAAACAATTTTGGAGAGGAAAGGGGCACGCGTTTTGAGGGAGTGGGCGGCCGTGCCGGCAACCGCGTTTGACAGCCAAGCACATTAATGTATATGCATTGAGGGCTTCCTTCTCATTAATTTGTAGGACCATAGATTTTTGGGGTACCTACCCTACCCTCTTTTATTTATTTATTTATTTTTTTTTTTTTTTGTTTAAGAAAAAATGTAGAGTATGATTTGGGATTTATCTCATTAATTATGTGAAGTTGTAGGGCTGGTTTAGGGCTTTAGGTAGAGGTGACAAAACATATTAATAAGTCGGTTCGTATTTGTATTCAAGTTAATCCGTTTATTAACGAGTGATTATTATAAAACTCAAATTTCTGTTAATTTAATAAATGGATTATTCATTTAAAAAATATAATTTATTTATTTTAAAAGTTTTTAAGCATTTCATATAAAATGATTTTTTTTTATAAAAAAAACACTTTATTTTATTTTTAAGCGGGTGACTCGTTGGGTGACTTGACCCCACACGAACCTGCATAACTTGTTTAATAAAGGGATTGACTTGTTTATAAATTAGTTAGTTTATATTAAACCCCAAATCTAGTTTAAACGGATGGGTCATGAGTTATTCGTCGGGCTTCGACCTGATTTGTCATCCCTAGGTTTAGGAGTGCTTTAATAATTAGTTATTTTAGCTCTTAATTACTCATGCTCGCTTTTGGTAATTAATACTTTCCTTTGTTTAGTTGTTTGTGGGAAAAAACTTAGTTTTGGTGGTTTACCCACTTAGTTTTAGGCTAGGCCTAGCCTTATTAATTTTAATATTAAATAAGGTTGTTTGTATTTTAAAAGGCTAATCATTATAATTAGGGTAATACAAGTTTAGTAGTAAAAAAATATTTTAAAATTTTAATTTTTTTATGTAATTAGAAAATTTCACATTATTTTTCAATATTTAAGTGAAAAATATGAAAAAAAAATAGTAAAAAGATGTTTTCTAACTTGTTCGTATAAATGTTAAAAAACTGAAAAACAATTTGCACAACTTAAAATAAGTGTTCATGCCGAAAAATGAAGCCACACTATTTTTGGATCTGGATTTGGAAGCACCGAGTAATAATAATTAAAAATATTCATTAATTAAAATTATTAAAGAAAAATATTTATTAACTCGAGTTAGCACCTTAAAAAAGGGCACTTATTTAGAAAGTTACCATCTACATTGAAATTCTTTTGAGTTCATGTGGCTGTGTCCAAAGAAGACTGTCATGGTCTCATGGACTACTTATTAAAATATATATATATATATACCTTTTTTTTTTTAACCTAAAGTAAAAGTAAGTAATAACATATGTGGAAAAATAAGAAAGGCTCATTTGCCCCCTCTTTGGGATTTCTTTCTTTTTGTTCTTCCTCTGAATACTGAATGCATTGGATAGGGACCAAACAGAGCAAAAAAATAATAAAAGAGTACATAAGGGAGGGAGACAAAGGGCAACAGCCAACATAAGAATCTAGCTTGGGATGCTTGTTTATGCAGATCATGGCAAAAACCTACATGGATTTTTCATTTTCCCTATTAGTTTTGCTCTGCAACTTATTTTTTAAGCTACGGAATCATCTTTGTTTCATGCTCATCACAATTGTTCTATAGAAAACTTGTTAAGAGTATCATTTTAAACATATTTTCTTATTCATCATAAGCAAGAACAAAAAAATAAATCTCAGAGAGGGAAAAGCAAATTATTTGTTCATTCCAATCAATTCCTTTGCCCATTCTCTGTTTCCTTCTCTTCCCCTGTTTTTTTGGGCTGGGTAGGGGGCATGGGAGGGGGTAAATCATAAATGTAAGCACAGGGCAAATGTCAATCATGGGGACAATCTTGTCGAAGAAGGGCAGAAATTTTACGTAGGGGTTGAAAATTTGGGGTGCAGAGCACACGACTCCCCAGACCTCTCCCCTCCCCTGTTCTCTCTCTTCCATCTTCTCCCCTCTCTTTGAATGCCTCTTGTCTGTGGTACCTCAAACCTTCACAGCTGTCCTTTATTACTTTATTAACGTATCTGTGAATCTGTGATTTTCCACTTTAAATGTATAATAATAAGGATGGTGGGATAGTAATAGATGAAGTCAGTGTCATAAAATAATAATAAAACAGAGCATTTTTCTATAGGCAAAATCCACTCAGAATGAGAAGAAAACTCGTAAAGTCATGGCCCGTCTCAGACGCCTACGTGTGGAAACACAACAACCTAGACCGCCATAGAGAGAGAGAGGGAAGAATAGTAAGCCATTGGCCATATATTTGACCCATTTTATTTTTTGCATTTAATAAGTCAATAGATAAAAAAATAAATAAATAATTTTCTGTACCACCTTATTTCAAGCCTACATAAGCCCAGCAGGGATTGAGCTATACCCAACTCACTCTCTCTCTCTCTCTCTCTCTCTCTCTCTCTTTGAAACTTCGAAGATCGTTAGCAGAGGTTTGGGAGCACAGCCATGGCGGATGTACTGAATGAAGAGCAGATTGTGGAGTTTCGGGAGGCCTTCTGTCTTTTCGACAGGGATGGAGACGGTAAGTTTAATACCCTGTCCCATTCGTATAATATTGACCAATATAATGGGTTAATTGATCACTGATGGACACAAATGAATGATCTGAAGGTCGCATTACTGTGGAAGAATTGGCGACGGTGATCCGATCATTGGATCAAAACCCCACCGACCAAGAACTCCAGGAGATGATCACTGAGGTCGATGCCGACGGCAATGGCACCATTGAGTTTACAGAGTTCTTGAGCCTCATGGCCAGAAAAATGAAGGTATCCCACAACCGCAATTTCTCTAAAAAGAAAAAAATGTTTGCATTCCCATGGAAAGATCAGCCATGGGAGTTCTGGGTTAAGATTAATTTCACTAATTAATGCTTACTTCAATTTTTCTTTGCCAATTTGATTCAGGAAACCGATGCAGAGGAGGAACTAAGAGAAGCTTTCAAAGTGTTCGACAAGGATCAGAACGGGTATATATCGGCCAGTGAGGTGAATTTCTCTCATTCTTATTTTATAAAGTATTTTAAAAAATCAAATATATTGCATAAATAAACAGATGAAGATTAATTTCTGTGTTTGTCTGCAATTCGTGCAGCTGCGGCAAGTGATGATCAATCTAGGGGAGAAGCTAACGGATGAAGAGGTGGAGCAGATGATAAACGAGGCAGACCTGGATGGAGATGGGCAGGTTAACTACGATGAATTTGTGAAGATGATGATGACTGCGTGATCAGTGATTTTAGTGAAATGTGATCAGAGAAATGTCATTATTCAAGTTCATTTGTTTCGTATTAACCCTCTTCCCCAAAAAATAAGTTCACTTAATTTGTGTTTTAATCTTATTCAAGTTCATTCTTCTTGTTCTGTTAACATTCTGATTACTATGATTTTCAATTTGTTTCAATAAGGAATATGAGAAAAAAGAAAAAACAGTGTTTTTATTATTCAATATTTGTGTATGATAAGACAATATTTATATATATATTTCTTTGGAAAGAGTTAGAAGTCACCTACATAGCGGTTCCGTTCAAAGTTTATTAATAACCTTCACTTATAACGGAGGAATATCGCGGAAACAAAAGGAAACTTGAGACTTACATAATAACCAATAAAACATCTCATTCATCAAATAAAACAAAAAAAGAAAATAAACATATACCAATATCAACTAAACTTACCTCATATAAGTCGTACACATCTTATCTAATCTATACAAACCTTTAATAACTTTAGGAAATTGACTATTATTTGTAAACAAATTATATCTCCCCATGACACCTTGTCCAACCAAAGCATCAGTCACTTTATTCTCTTTTCTATACAAATGATTTATAAAAATATATATTTCCTCTAATAAATCAATAAGCTACTCCCAATTTACTACAGTATTCAATTTACTACAGTATTCGAATCGCATTCAATGTCAATACTGATATGACCCAATTGTTTGCAAAGCTTTATTTCTTTCATCACTGCTCTTAATTTAACTTCATTATTAGAATAAGAACTAAAATATTTTGAAAAACCAAAAATAAAAGAACATGTACAGTCTCTAAGGATGCCACCACCACCCACGAGGCCATGGATTCCCCAAGCTGCTTCCATCCAAATTTAGTTTCAACCTCCTTAGCCTCGATTTTAGTCATCTTACACCTTGCATAGTTTTATTCTTTTTATTCACAATTTGCACTTCTATATCTTGTAATATCTGAACATCAACATTATTTAAATGAGTCATAACCGTCATATTCTTACTCAAAACCCCCACCCAATTCTTAATGGATAATCACACATTTGTACTACTTTCTAATTTCCCCTCCATTCTAGGCACATCTCATTCTCCACAACCTCCAAACTACTAAATAAGGAATCAAACTCATCAATGTTCAAATTGAGAGTATCGGGAAGTCCTATTAAACCACGTTTGGACTCTTTCTTTCCAGTTTTGGAGCCTAAGGAAAGGTACACCTACCTCCACCGAAACCTTCCTCCATACATCAACAACAATATCTCCCTTATTCAAAACATGCTTCATATCTTTCGATTGCCTCATCTCACAACAATCACATGGCGAAGCAAGTGATGTCCCCACCCTTCTCACATTTTCATTAACACTTAAGAACTCAAAAGTAGCCTTTCACATACAGATAGCAAATTTTTTCGGTAACCATTTGTTCTAAATCCACTTTACCCAATCAAACTTTGGAACTCTAACTCTGATAACATCCCATGCCGACTTTGTATTCAAGCAACCATTCTTTTCCGGAAGCCATAGCAGGCTCTCCAAAGAGTTTTAAGTTTTCCAACTCTTTCCATCACTTCTTCTGCTTTATTAAAATCCAGAATCCTTTGCAAATTTTCCACATCCCACACATTATTAATAACCAAATCTTTTAATCTGATATGTGAATGTACTCCATTTGGAAATTCTAAAAACAAAAGTCCCGAATCCAAAAACTTATCATACCACAATTTGACTTCTCCTTCTCTAACCTTCCACTTAGATTTACTTAATAGCTCAGGCATACACTGTAGAATTTTCATCCAAAAAAGAAGAATCTGATCCATGTGGCCTGCAAAGAGTAATATGTCTTCCTTTAACATATTTAACTTTAAAAAATCAAGCCCATAAAGAATTTTGTGTTAATAACTACTAACCAAACTTCATAAACAACGACCGTTGCACTTCTGAAATGTCCCTTACTCCTATACCCCCCTTCTCCACAGGAACACACAATTTCTTCCAAGCCCTCCATTTTATTTTTTCTTTCCCATCCTCTAATCCCCAGAAAAAAGAGGCAAACATACCTTGTATCTTTTTTATCACCATCTTCGGGCATTTAAAACAGCTAACAGATGCAGTGACATGCTCGAAAGCACATGTCTCAACAAAACTAGACGACCTTCTTGAGACAACAGTTTACTTTTCCAGCCCTCAATTTTCTTACTAATTTTTTGAATTAAAGAATCAAAATGATAGCTCTTCAATTTACCATCCACGATCAGCACTCCCAAATACGTAAAAGGAAATTTACCTTCAATAAAACCAATCTCTTGTAGAATTTCTCTATTCCTCTGAGCACCTAACTTCTTTGAGAAAAAAAATAGCTGATTTATCTTTATTCACCCTTTGGCCAGTCCAGCTTTCATACTCCTTGATCACCTCCATTAACTGTCTAACAAATTTTTTACCAGCATTAGCAAATATAACAACATCATCCGCGTACATTAAATGCTATATAATAAGTGCACCATTCAGATTTGCAAACGGTAAAATCCTCGTTTTAGACATCTTTTTTTGAATTAATCTAGATAGAACTTCTTCCATGATGATGAAAATATACGGGAACAACGGATCCCCTTGGCTTAAACCCATTTTTGACTTGAAAAAACCCCTGTAAATATCATGCATCATAACAAAAAATCATGAAGTAGAAATACAATTTTGAATCAACTTACAAAAACAACTACTCGATCATATGCTTTGCTCATGTTAAGTTTTAGCATCATATTACCTCCTCTCACCTGCCTATGTAATAATTGTGTCATCTCTTGAACAAGCGTTATATTTTCAAAAATACTCATCTCTTTCACAAAAGCATCTTGCTTAAGAGATATTAAATCATCCATCACCAACGATATCTTGCCAACAAGGATTTTGGAGAAAATTTTATAGATTACGTTACAAAGGCTTATCAGGCAAAATTTATCAAAAGACTGAGGATCGTTTACTTTTTTTAATAAGAACTATATAAGAGGAACAAAAATACCAAGGCAACATATCACCTTTGAAGAACGCCCTTACCGCTTCCATCACATCATTTTTAATAATCTTCCAGTAGGTAAGATATAAAGAAGACCCAAAACCATCCGATCCCGAGCTACTATCCACAGAAATAGAAGGAATAGTTGCATATACCTCCTCCTCAGTCGATTCTTCCTTCAGTTGTCTTATAGAATCCTTAGAAACCACCAATTGAATAATACTGTCCAGATTTGGCCTTTGCACTGAACTATTCTGCCCCAAGAATTGCTCAAAATAATTCACTGCCTCATCATGAACCATCTGCATATTTTCCAGTACCGAACCATCAGGAAGCACCATTGAATTTACACAAGAGTTACGCCTTCTTTGCGCAATCATCGCATGGAAAAACTTTGAATTTTGGTCACCATCAGTTAACCATTTCTTCTTTGCTTGCTGCGCCAACCTTTTCTCTTCCCTTTTATACCATACCTCTAATTTTATAAATATATTTTGGAGTTTCAACGTGCCTATAATTACTAGTGAGCATAATATCGGTTTATAAGCTTTGGAACTTAAAACTAATTAAATTAAACTTTTTTGTTCGAAATTTTACATAAGGCACAGATAATTTATCAGTTCTAAGTTGTATATGTGCATAACATATTGAATACTTAGAGTTATTTAGTTCACTATTTTTTTTATTTTTTTGTTGCAGATATTTCTTACAAGATAATTCAAAAAATTAAAAATATACATGTTTATATATATTTTGTCATTAAATAGAGCTCTAATATGCATCACATCCCTCAAAATCTCCTATAATTATAAAACTACTTATTAGTCCAAAAAAAAAAAAAATTTAAACCTAGGTAGAAATATGTATTGTCAAATGTAAAATACACTAATCGAAACATATCTATGTTCGTTGGTTTTTAACTCTTTAAGATTTTAAATTTTCATTTTTTTTTTCTAAAAAAATATGTCATATAATTTTTATAATGATATTATATTATAAAAATTTAAAATTTAAAATTTATTTGGTTCTAGTAGATCAGCTATCAAGACCTGCCTATTTTACCATATTTATTTTTTTTTCCTTCCATAATAATATATAATATAATAATCCTGACAAATCATAGTCAACCTGAACCATTGGGTACTAGGGATATACCTAGAATACAACATTAATACCTAAACAGCGGGAAACGTAAAATCATATACATATCAAATCATTCAACTAACACAATACCAGAGTTTTACTAAAACTATTATATACATATACATATCCTAAAAAGACCAAAAAGTGGCCTAGTGTCACAACCCAAAAGTCCATCAAACCCTAGCATAGCGACTTACCCTTCTGATAGGGTAGAATAGTTAACCTCTAATGTTGCAAGCTCTATCCGTTCTTCTATCTGGGGCTCCTAAAATGTTTATATAGTTGGGGTGAGACATCTCTCAGTAAGGGAATAAATTAATATCAGAGTGTGGAAACATGAGTGTGTTTGTATTATACATATAATAGTACATAAATCATAATTGGTAAAATTGTCTGTATTATATTTGGGAAAAACATAATTTATTATAACATGGTATAACATATTGAATTTCTATACATAAAAATCATCTCATATTACTATACATGAAATAACACACTGGATGGATAGCTGGCCAGTGTCATGTCTTACCCCCACATGACTAGGTTGTGTGGCTCAAAAGCGGGACTTAGCAATGGTTGGCCGACCACGCTAGATCAACATAAGTCTGTAAGTACGATGGGTCTGCCCTTCCTGGTCCGGATGCTAAAGGGATGCCTGCCCTACCATAAACCACATCGACTGTCGATCTCCCACTGTCCCTTACGATATGAGGTAGTTTTAACATATACATGATCGTGATCATATAACTACGGTATTGTGCTTCGTGAAAGCCTAAACCAAGTCATTCGAGTTCTAATAACATATAGTATATTTCCAAATAATGATACATGGCTATTTCATAATAATATCTATCATGATAATATTTTCATAAAATTTTGCATAACATATCATATAAAATTCACGGCCCTTACGCCGACATTTTGTATCTTATAAATCACGGCCCTTATGCCGACATTTTGTATCTTGTAAATCACGGCCCTTATGCCAGCATATCATATAAAACCTCGGTCCTTACGCCGACATATCATATAAAATTCATAGTTTGAAATCCCTGTACTATTTTTAATATCTTCCTAAAAATAGTAATAACATGCTTATTCTGAAAACATAATATTTTGATATTACATAAAATCATATAATTTCATACTCACGCCACACAAAAGTGAATATTATTCCATTCATAAAATTTACAAAAAATCATAATCCCTACTGAACTGTGTTAAAATTTGTTTTCCTGTTAACAACAGTATTTCCAAACTCAGTTCTATAACATACATAATTTCCTTGAAAATAAAAGCTGAATATTACTAAATAATTTCATAGAAATACTGACTTAATTTATCCCCTTACCTGACTAATGGAAGAGTCCACAAATTGCTCCAAAATTACACCTATGTGTTCCCCAGTTCAACATCTTGAAATTTACATTTCCTCCAACAAAACTTCAGTATAATCCCATCTAATATGTCCCCTCAACCCAGAAATATCAAATACCTTAATAAATATTAAAATAATCAACTTACCCAAATTTTGGGATAGTTCCCAAGTTAGCCTAACTAACAAATCACTCCACCAAATGTACAGAGAATCTTCCCAAGAGTGACGTGGCGACTTTCGATCATCGAATCGGCAAGGAACGGAGCCGAAATCAAAAAGAGAAGGAGAGGGAGTCGTAGGTGAGAGAGAGAGAGAGAGAGAGAGAGAGAGAGGATTTCTGATTCAGATGCAGTACTACGCAGCGTAGCTCAGCAGATTATAGCTGAGATCACTAGGAGCTCTAGAAAGTAACGAGGCCCGTCTACAGGCCATGGGTCCGTTCTTCTATCCGGGGCTCCTGAAATGTTTATATAACTGGGGCGAGACACCTCTCAGTAAAAGAAATAAACTAATATTAGAGTGTGACAACATAAGTGTTTTTGTGTTATTCATATAACATTACATAAATCATAATTGGTAAAATTGTTTGTATCATATTTGGGAAAAACATAATTTATCATAACATGGTATAACATACTGAATTTTTATACATAAAAATCATCTCATATAACTGTACATGAAATAACACCCTGGCCTAAAAACGGGCCTCCTTACTCTCTGGAGCTCGTAGCGATCTCAGCCATAACCTACTAAGCTACGCTGTGTAGTACTACATCTGAATAAGAAATCTTCTCTCTTTACATCAGCCTTAGAAAAACTCCAAAGCGTACCTATTTGTGCCTATTCTTATGGTTTAAAATAAAGGCAACAATCAGATTAATGGAAACAATGATGGTGTAATAGGCATGATCTTCACAAATGTAACAACCTAATAGGTAACAATATTTGCATCCATGATTTGCTTTTTTGCATTTGGGAACTTGCAGAAAGCAAACATATTTACATGTTTTAACCTTGGAATCTTAGGTACTAATGGAAATTTAGAGATTGAATTTGGATTTGGATAGATTTGGATGAAACAAGAATCCAAATTAAAACCTAGAATTCACACTCACAAATGCTAACTAAATAAATTTTAGTAAATTTTAATCAACCTACATGCAACAACATTGCACCTACTAAATGTTGACTTGGTTTTTAAGTGTTGTTGGTGAGAAAAGTTCTATGCTGGTTAGTACTTGTTGCTATATATTTTATTATAAAGGTAAGAAATCATAAATAAAATAAAAAAGACACATCAAAATAAGTTTATTTATAACTCCGTACCTCTAAAGCATGCTTCAAGCTTCATATTTTCATATTACATGCACTAAAATACATAGACATGTAAATATAGAACAAGTGGTAAAAAAAACATGCTATGATCACATAAAAGCATAAAGCATGTCTCACTCTAGTCTCCACTCTCAATCCCATTGATGGGATTAAAGTCGGTCTCTATTTCTTGGATAGTTCTTCAAGGGGCATGCCTTACTTTCAGCTTCATATGTAATGATAGTATACTAACTTTTTGCAATCTTGTATATTTAACTTGTTCCTTGTCTTTGTGTGAATAAAGCTAAAAGTACTCTAATAATGCTGTAGTTCAAGACTGAAACTTGGCTTAAAACTTTCATAACAATGTGTTCAAGTTCATTTGTTCAACTACTATAATGTGTCCACCATTCAGCTACATTGTCAACATAATTCACTTATGAGCTACTAAAGATTTATATATGGTGACAAATTCATAGAACATGGACTACAAGAACCAAGATTCAAAATAACCAATCTAGGTTATTGCCTTACGCCCTTACCAAATAGTTATCTGCTTACCAAGATTAGCTTTTCTAATAGCTTTTTGGTACTAATGAGGTCTTAAATGAATCTTCCTTCTCCTTAAACATAAACAGTTATAACAAATTCCATCATAAGAATCCATTTGTATCCATCACCTTAATGTTTGTGAAAATAAATTATTGAAGTTTAGGCAGTGATTAAGAAATCTCATCCACGTTCTTACTTGATTGATCACCCTAATCTTGTTGTCCTTATTAGGCTCCAACTTCATAATCACTAATTTAACCCCATTTGTGAAATCTCAGTGCTCTGAAAGCTTTGTACCATATTAAAATTGTGGGTTTAAGTAATAGCCTGACAAAAAAAATAACATACATTCAACAAGTAAGCATATAACTTTAATTTTTGTACAACATAATAACTTACATTTATAAATGTTGTAAAAATGATATCTATAAAAATTATAGCATTATTACTTACTAGTTGAATGCAAATGAGTTTGTAGTTGAAAATTTCATCGCTTGTAAATGATCTTCAAATAATATTAATAACAATGACATTCTCTTTGAATCACCAACTTTTTTCTATCCATTGCCTTATAATTAACTTCTCATCTTTATCAGCTAACCTAAATACTTGAACAAGCAGTTCAAGGACCTTTGTTACATTACTTGTCTATGTCCGCAAGTCATTGCACAATATATATATATATATATATATACATACATATGTATGTATGTATATATATATATACATATGTATGTATGTATGTATATATATACATATGTATGTATGTATGTATTTTACATTATGAGCCGAACCCCCTTTTACTTTCCCCTACCTAGAATTCTTTTATCCAGTTAATTAAAACATTTCTTGTAGCTCCCACTTTTGCTTAATCACACTCTATAATACAATAAAGTAGTAGCTATTTTGTAATGTTAGCAATAACAATTCTTTTGATCATTGAATGTAAATGTATTGACCAAAATGGATATGTACAGAAGTTCTGGGCATACTCAATAGAAAGGAGACCAAGGCTCCAAACCACAATAGCATGAAGCAAATACACCAAAACATGGGCATACACAGGGCCTTCAAGGCTTTACAAAGCAAAAAACTCTAAAAAGCTAGCATATGAGTGAAAATAGGGTTCGGATGACTGAATCAAACAAACAGACGACTGAACATACACAAAACCAACATACAAGTAAAATATGGGTTCAGGCGACCAAATCAAACAAACAGTCATGTCACGACTCGAAAATTATGCTCTATGCTTTTTAAAAAATAAAATATATATATATATATATATATATATATATATATATATATATATATATATATAACATGTCTGCTTTGATACCAAATATAATATACATATAAAAAAACCTAGACCAAAGTGGGTACCGCGAATATACCTGTCCATAATTACTTACTATCTATGCAGTGGAAAACATAAAAATACCTGAACCTTGTATATACAATACCAGAGTGCTATAACCTCCATACATATACATATACATATACATCCCCAACCATCCATGAAATACCCTAGGGATCATACCAAAACATATCTCCCAACTCAAACACTTACCCTGAAACTAGGGTAGTACCACAACCTCCTCTACCCTGGAGCTCGCTCCGGCTGTCTATCTGGATCTCCTGAAATGTTTGAATTCTCGGGGTGAGACACGTCTTAGTAAGTGGGAATAAGTTAATATCAGTGTGTGGCAGATGAGTTTTATATAATCAAAACATAGCTATTAATTCAACTGTAACTGAAAAGGCATCTTTGTGTATACATATATATATATATATATATATATATATATATATATCATAACTCACACCTATGTCATTTCAAATGCACATTTTCTATTTGAACATACTTTTAATTATAATAAATAATTTTTCTTCTTTAAATCTATATATATATATATATATATATATATATAACTATGAAAACTTTCCTGGATGGATAACTATAATCATGAATTAACCCTGCATGATCGGGTTGTGCGATTCGTAGGCTAGACTTCACCATGGTTGACCTACCAAGTTAAGTCAAACAGTATCTGTGTCTGTAACTGTAACTGTAACTGTGAGTACGATTGGCCTACCCAACCTGGTCTGGACTTTAGGGGGATCCTCTACTCTCCTCTGGCCAAATCGACTGATTGCCAACATTTTATCTGAAAGTGTGGTTACACTACTATAACTATATAGCAACGGTACAGTGCTCTCTGTAAATCTCTGATCCATAAAGGTTCTGATACTATATAATACTATTTATAAATATTACTATGTTACCATGATTCTGTAGAAACTATAATACGTGTATAAACTATAAAATACCATGATTCTGTATAAACTTTAAAATATCATGATTCTATATAAACTGTAATATCATGGTTCTGTATAAATCTGTAATACTATGAATCTATATAAAACTGTATATCATGATTTTGTATAAATCTGTAATGCTCTGAATCTGTATAAAACTATATAGAATTGTTATGTAAAATACTGTAATACTATGTATAGAGACCCGGAGAATTTATAGTAATTAAATAATAAGAAAAGGAAAGAAAAGGGAAATTTCACAAAAGGGACAGAGTCTCATTGACAAACGCTCCACATTGACGTGGATGCATGTCTCATCGATGAGAATTTACCGAGAGGCTATTTTTTCGGCTCTGAATTTCGTCGACGAGGAATAGTATTTGTTGACGAATTTTCTTCTTGACCTCGTTGACAAAGTGATGTGGCTCGTCAACGACGGCCAGTGTATAAATAGCCCTAAACTCAATTTTCTCTCAGAAATTTCACGCAGAACACTCACTCACTCTCTCTCTCTCTCTCTCTCTCTCTCTCTCTCTCTCTCTCTCTCTCTCTCTCTCTCCTCTTCGGTTTCTCCCCCTTCTCTCTAAGATCTCGGGCTAGATTTTCGCGGATTCGATGATATGAAGCCACTATGACACTTCTGGGAAAATTCTCTGCAAACCTACCAAAGTGGATCGTCAATGGAGCTACTTTAGAATTCATCCCTAGTTTAAGGTAAGACTTTTTATTCAAAATTTGGTCTTTCCATAGTTATAGGAAATGTTGTACATAAAGAAATATTGAAGTTTAGTTCTAAGAGATGTTGGTTTCAGGGTGTTGAACGGGGAACCCTAAGGGTCCAGGGCGGGTATATTTTAGGTGGTTTCTTCTCAGAAATCAAGTAAGGGAATAAACTAAAGTAGTCATTTTTCCATGAAAATAATTATTAAATTATTAGTAGATTTTTGTTTAGAAAGCATGTATTATGTTTGAATATTATTGAGAAAAATATTTATTTAGGAAAATACTATTGTTATACTGAAATGTATGTATTAGTAAGAAATGCCAAAAAAATATGATTTCAGATTAGAATGTATGGTGTTATTCAGCATTGTGTGGCATGAATACTATTTTATGTGAATAGTATTATGTTAAGGCAGTTTTATAGATAAAGAAGGTTGTAGTAATTTTCAGAAATTAAGAAATAATGCAGTATGTTACAATTTTATAATACATGATAAATAACATATTTATTCAGATCATTATGTATGAAATGTTTGGCGCAAGGTTGTGATTGATAGCTGGCGCAAGGCCATGTATTATATATGATTTTGGTGCAAGGCCATATTTATGAAATGTTCGGCGTAAGGCCACAGATGTGAAATTAATCAGCGCAAGGCCATATGTATTTATGCTATTATAGAAAATGTAATGACCTTGTCGCGGCGTCCAGGGAGCGCGTGTGCCCCGGGCGGCGAAGTTAAAATCTTTTTTAATATTTTCAGGAAAAATCATGGAATATCGGAGTCGCCACTAACCTTTAGTGCGGTTAGAACACATGATTACTACCCCGTTAGGGGTAGAATCCGTCTACATTACCAGAGTTGGGGTTGGGAGTTCGGTTATGCGAGGGGAAGGTACGAGCACCCCCTACGCGCCCGTTCTTACGAACGGTACCTAATTAATTTGAAATTATCCCTAAGTTAATCTAATAATTCTTTAAATTACTCCTTTTTATGAATTTATAAATACATGTAAAAAATAAATAAATAAATAAATAAATATATGCATGTATATATTCCCTCAGAGCTTAGGGTACGTGATGCCCGAAGGCTCATACCCTCGCAATAAAATCATAGGGATAATAATTAAAAAAATACACTCCCAAAATTTTGAAATTATATATAAAATTTTTATAGGAAAATACTAGTATGGGAGGTTTTAATATATGATAATAGGATAATCAACAACTACTTAAAATATTACAAATGTCAAAATAGGTAATAAAATATCATATATATTACAATACTAAAGATTCTATCCTAAAAGTAATACCTTATATACTGAGAATACTAAAACTATCTTAATAGGTAATGCCAAACATCCTAAAGATACCATATTAAGTTGTATTCTATATGTTCAAATACTTAAAAAAAACCCTAATACGTGATACTAAATATAATAATAATACCATATAATTCATAATAATAACAATAAACATATAATATGAACTTAAATACTAAAATACCATATGAACTAATAATAATACTAAAATGCCATAATAATAAACTAATACTTATAGACTAAAATATAAATACCACCATAAGAGTAATGTAAACATAATGATAAAGATAAACCTAATAAACTACGCCTAAAGATAAAAATAATAATATATGAACATAGTAATACCTATAAATACCACAATATATATAAGATGGACATAGGAATAATATAAACATGATAACGAACAAAATATCCAAAACATCACACAATAATGAAAATTCCACAATAAGTAAAAAGTAATGATAATAACTCTCCAAGCAGTACACCAATATCCTATAAACACCACTACACAAATAAGGAAAGAACTAATAAAGGAAATAAACCAAGTTTAGGATTAAAACATGGGAACTAATGAAAGGTTAAGAAATAATGAATATATTACATTCTAAAATGTGCATAATCACAAAAATTAGCATACGATCCTAAGAAGAATGAACTTAAATCCTGCAAAAAAAAAAAAGACACAAATATCATATTATCACATTAAAAGACAACAATATTCATTACTTAACATGCATTAATATAAACAATAAAAATTCGAACCTAAATGAATACTATGACGAAAACGAACCCTGCAAAACAAAATAAATAAATAAATAAATCAACGTCAACTATATATATGAAATCTGAATTAAAATTTCTGCCAAAGTTAGAAAAATCCTACAAAAAGTCAATTAATGTTAGATATACGCATATATAAAATACCAATTAAATGTACAATAAAAAAAAAATAATCTTTATATGACAAAACCCCAAACAAATCCAAAAAAAAAAAAAGATATATACACGGGCATGTGTGTGACAGTGTGAGTGCGTGTGTGCTCTGTGTGCAGAGTTGTGGAAGGGCTTACAGTGGTGCGGTGTACAGCCGGGAGACTTCGAGGATGAAGACAGTGAAGGACTGGAAGGGCGGGTGGTTAAAGAGCGTGGCGGCGAGGGAGGCTTCAGTGGCGGATAAGAGGTGGGTGAGGCGCTCGAAGACGGCCATCTGCCGGATGAGCTTGTGGAGATGAGGGACGTCGGAGGGGTTGCCCAGGCGGATTCTCACGAACAGGGGGTTTCCGATGGGAGTTTCAGGCAAAGTAGTTGCCGGAGTGGGAGCAGGGGTGGGCTGTGGCAGTTCTACTGTGCTGGCAAGGGACAGTAGGCTGCGGCTGTGGTGCCTGGCCGGAGCTGCTGTTGGCGGTGGCCTGCTGTCGCTGTATCTGGTCTCGGCTACTGCAGAGGGAAGGCCAAGTGGCCTGCTGGAGACTGGCCGAGAGGCCTGCTGGAAGGTGGCCTCTCACGGCTGAGCGTGAAGGAGGGTTATGAGGAAGGTGGTTCTGCGGGAGTGACGAGCAACCGTCGAGGTTGCGGCTGCGTGTGATGACTGGAGAGAAGCGGGGTGATGGGGTTGCGGTTGTTGCAGCGTGAAGAAGGTCTTCGCAGCGCCCCCCCCCCCCCCAGGCTCTTCTTTGCAGCCCCCCCTTCTTATAAAAATAATTTTGAAAAAAACCCTAAAAACATTTCCTTTTTTGGTTTATGGTATTTTTCTTTTTTTTGGAAATAATATATACTACTATTATAGAAATAAGGAAATAATAATAATAATAATAATAATAATAATAATAATAATAATAATAATAATAATAATAATAGTAATAGTAATAGTAATAACAAAGATAAATAAATAAATAAAATAATAATAATAATAGTAATAAATAAAGGTAAAAATACTAATAATAAGAATAATTAAAAATAATGTCAATAATAATGAAAATAATAAATAATAATAATAATAATAAACAATAAAAATAAAAGTAATAATAATAATACTAATGAAAAATAATAATAATAATAATAATAATAATAATAATAATAATAATAATAATAATAATAAATAAGATAATAGTAAAAATAGTAATAAAAATACTAATAATAATGATAATAAAAATAATAATGAAAATAATAAATAATAATAAAAATAAAATAGACATAAAAAAAAAATAAAAAGTAATATTAATAATACTAATGAAAAATAATAATAATAATAAAGAAAATAATAATAATAATAATAATAATAATAATAATAATAATAATAATAATAATAATAATAAGATTAGTGCAAATTAATAATAATAATAATAATAACAATAAATAAAATAATAATAATAATAATAAAATAACAATAATAATAATAATAGTAATACATATATTGGGCCTGGGTAAAAATGGGGTGTCTACAGCTGCCCCTCTTTGTAGGATTCGTTGCTTCAAAGTAAAAGTAAGATCTCTCCTACGTTATTTGTGGCAACAAGCCTACAAAGATAAAAGATGCTGATTTTGGACCAGGCCCATTGTAACAGAAAAGACCAAAATGATTTGTGAAAACCGATTTGCATGTATGCTTGAGAGCACATGAGAATGACTTGCGTCGAGTGTAGGAACCCGAGCTATAGTTCATGAGAGGTGACTTGCACCGGGTGTAGGAACCTGAGCTATAGTTCACGGAGGGGTGACTTGCACCGGGTGTAGGAACCCGAGCTATAGTGCACGGAAGGTGACTTGCACCGGGTGTAGGAACCCGAGCTATAGTTCACGGAAAGGTGACTTGCACTGGGTGTAGGAACCCGAGCTATAGTGCACGGAAGGTGACTTGCACCGGGTGTAGGAACCCGAGCTATAGTTCATGAAGGGTCAATAAGGTGGGACCGTGAATGGTCAATAAGATGGGACCTCGATGGGTCAATAAGGTGGGACCGCAAAGGGTCAATAAAGTGGGACAGTGATAGGTCAATAAGGTGGGACCACGAAGAGTCAATAAGGTGGGACCGCGATGGGTCAATAAGAATGGGACCGCCAAGGGTCAATAAAGTGGGACTGTGAAGGGTCAATAAGAGTTGGACCGCGAATGGTCAATAAGATGGGACAGCGATGGGTCAATAAGGTGGGACCGCAATGGGTCAATAAGATGGGACCGCGATGGGCTAATAAGAATCGGACCATGATAGGTTAATAAGGTGGGACCGTAATGGGTCAATAAGATGGGACCGTGATAGGTCAATAAGGTGGGACCGCAATGGGTCAATAAGAATGGGACCGTGATAGATCAATAAGGTGGGACTGCAATGGGTCAATAAGATGGGACCGTGATAGGTCAATAAGGTGGGACCGCAATGGGTCAATAAGAATAGGACCGCGAATGGTCAATAAGGTGGGACCGCAATGGGTCAATAAGAATAGGACCGTGATAGGTCAATAAGGTGGAACCGCGAAGGGTCAATAAGATGGGACCGCGATGGGTCAATAAGAATAGGACCGTGATAGGCCAATAAGGTGGGACCGCCAAGGGTCAATAAGATAGGACCACGAAGGGTTAATAAGAATGGACCGCGATGGGTCAATAAAAGTGGACCGCGATGGGTCAATAAGAGTGGACCGCGATGGGTCAAATAAAAGTGAATAAGATAATCAGAATAATTTGGATGAAACTGCTCTCATGAATGAGGTAATCAAGAAAGCTTTGAGGTGATCCAACACCTCGATTTCGTCGTGAACAACACCAATCTTGGATGTGAGGGTCGATGCCCTAATTTTAAGGTAGATGACTCAATTTGGACCAGGGAAATGGCTACTTTGTATGGGGGATGATGAATCGGGTACGAAGTCTTGAGATTTTTTTTTTTTTTGGAAAGTGTCCTCAAGCATAGGGCTCAGAATTATTCCATTGGGGATTATCAATTGGGAATGAAAACATGAGTTTCTTTGGTTGTCTTTAGATTACCTTCTTTGAGACTCAACAACCAAGGGGTCAACTGCCACAGTTTCAAAGTATGTTAATCTGTGCATTGGGGCCAGCTGCCCCAATTTCAAAATACGTCTAGACCAGAATGGCTCAGTCAATGAGGCAAAAGAATTATTCAAAAGTTTATTCAACCAGGCAAGTGTGATTGAATAGTGCTCTATTGCTATATGTATGCATGTTGCTACCTAAGATGCTAGAATGCAGTGAAATGTTGTTCTGTGTGCATAGTGATGCGTGAATGCAAAGATGTATGCATATTGAATGAGATGCCCTTTATATTTTCTTTCTTATGCAATGCATAAAATGTATGGTAATGAATGAAATGCATGGTAATGCATGAATCTTTTCTCCTTCCAACATGCTTGTAATCAACAACCCAATCTCTGATCTTGGGTGTGCCTGCTGATTCTGGCCATGTTTCAAATTCCAAAAGGCACTCAAAATCTGCCCTAGTGTTTACATGCCACTGGTCATGACCCAATTTTTGACTTTGATTCTGTCCTGAAAGCTCTTGAATTTGCTCCAATGAACTCAAAAATTGCCTAGTTTCGATCCTCATCCACTGATATTGGCTATGTTTTCATCATGCACTCTGATATGATGGCATCGGAATTAGTCCAAACAAAACTCAACCCAAAATCTGCCCCATTTACCATCGTTTGTTACTGATATTGGCTTCAAATTTGACTTTGACACGAAGGCACCCCAAATCAGCGTCACTAGAACTCAACACGGAGTTTGAATCATTTGAGTGCATCTGTAACTATTCTTGACAATTTTACCTGTCTTTCACAAGGATCCTCTTTTGGAGAATGTGTCAGTGATTAAGTCCTTTTGACCATCCGTCCTCCTTTTAGAGCTTTTGAAGAATGGATTTTTTTTTTGGATGGGGGAATGAATGATGAATGATCATGCATTTAGGACATCAACTTGCTAAATCAAAAGGTCATATGCACAAAATAGATGTTTTACTGAGTTCACTTGCTATTTCAATGGAAAAAATTCATACCAATATTTGAGAGCCCTAATGATGATGGTGCTAACTTTTCGAACTGAATAACTGATTTTCTTTTTTAACCGATTGCCCCAGTTTTATTAGGGGACTATTCTTCCACCTTGTTCTGCCGTGAAACCATTGAGAACCTTTTGTTTAATGGTTGCCCCTAGTTCAGTCAAGTCTGACTAATGTTTTGATCTCAAGATGGTCTTTAAGACTCGGGACGAAATGTTGGATGAGGGATACAGGTTTTCAAAATAAAAGGAAAACTAAGGCTCAAAAATCCCATCCCATAATGATGTTTTATGCTCCCAGTTTGAATTGAGGCACTTGCAAGATATTGACCGAACTTGTCATTTGGACAAGTTGCCTACGTACCCTTTCAGGATCAGGTCATTACGTAGTTCAGACACAATATTGCGTCTGACAAATCATTTGACACAACAATGTATACCAATCTGGTCAGGACTTCATTTGGACTGTAATGTAGGCTAGGGTTTGGGTTAAAGAAGAAAAGAGTTAAATAAGGCTCAAAATCGTTGATTTTATCAAGGCTAATTTGGTCAAAGATCACATATGTAGTACGTCCCTTATTTTTCTTTCTTCTTCCTTTTCTTCTTCCTTTTATCGCAACTTTTGCTTTTCCTTTTATGAAGGAATCTTAACTTCATTTTCATTTGAATTCCATTTGGGACTGATCATTTTCTTAAAACTGCCCCAATATGGGGTGTGATCCTTTGACGGGTTAAGAATGAAATTTTTCAGGCTCAAAAAGGGTTTTGCAAGGGGTTTCTCTTTTGCCTTTCTTTTGGGTAGCAGAAAAAATAGCCTGCCATCCTTTTGATAATGATTATTGTCTCAAATGACTTGTCAAATGCTAAGGCACCCAAACTCGAGTTAAATTTCTGGTGAACTGACTTTTAAGAAAAATTAGTTTAACAATCAAGCTCAAGTGGGTTAACAAATGGTAAATCAATATTGGGTTCTTTTTAGGGATAACTGATCGGCCAAAGATGGCCATCTATCATTCGATCAAAACTTGATTAGTGGACTGACATGAGATTCATGGAACCAACCCATATTTTACTGAGGCTTTCAGAACTTCTTCGCAGTATTCGAACTCATGGAGTGACGAACATTGTTTCATCTTGCTTTATTTTCGTCTCGTAGCTTGAATTTTTCATAACTAACACCTGCTTTTGGTTCATGAATACTGGTATTTTATTTTCCTTATCTTAGCAAAGAAACACGAGTAAACAAAATTTTGGACATTGAACTCCCGATGCAAGTGATATACGAAAATGCATAATTTCGTTTCTTTGATAGCAAAGGAAACTTCGGAGATAAAACCTTTAATAAATTGCAACAAAAGAAAGAAGAAAACAAAAGAAGATAAAAGCATCCATGTAGGGGGCGAATAATCAAAAGCTTGCCACTTGTATTTCTCTGTTTCCATGGTCAAAAGTAAACCCATTTATTCAGACTATATGCGGAATATCTCTGGTTCAAAACTTGTTGTACTTCTTTGACAGATCTGATCTTCAAAATATTCCTTCAATGTTGCACAATCGGCTCCTCCACGTCAATTGCCAATAGACCCAAATCTCTTAAGGTTTGTACTTTATGCTTGAAATGCCAACATTTTTCGATTGAATGACCTATTGCCCCAGAATGATACTCGCATCGAGCATTTGGGTCGTACCACCTTGGGAAAGGGGATTGTAGCAACAATCCTGGTATTGGTGCAACCATTTGAATTTCCACCAATTGCGGGAACAATTCTGCATAAGTCATCGAAATAGGTTGAACTTATTTTCTCTTTCTTTCCATTAGGGGGCTCCCTCCCGTGTCCTGAACATTCAGCTGCATTGAAATAGGCTTAGGTCCGAAGGAAACTGCTTGGGGTTGCGCACCTGAATGCACTATCTGATGGACTGTGGGCTTGTAAGCAAAATTCTTATTTGTCCACCGGGTTTTACCCTCTTGGTAATGATGCCCCTGAATCATCTGTGCTTCCTCGTCTTTCTTCCTCTTACTTGGGTCAGTTTCTGCATCACCACTTTTGGTTCTTCCGACTTTGATGGCCGTTTCAATTCTCTCTCCAGTAGCAACAATATCCATAAAGTCATGTGGGGTTGCCCCTAGGAGATGTCCAAAGTAGGGATCTTTCAATGTATTCACGAATAGGGAGATAGCCTCCCTATCTTCCACTGGAGGGCTCACTTGGATGGACATGTCCCTCCATCTATATGCATATTCTCTGAATGTTTCATTAGATTTCATTTGCATGCTTTGTAAGGTCATGCGATCAGGTGCCATTTCTATCACGTGGCGGTACTGAGCTATGAAGGAATTTGCCAGATCTTTCCAAGTACGAATTCGAGCTCGATCCTGCTGAATGTACCATCTGATAGCTGCTCCAGTCAAACTATCTTGAAAGCAATGCATCATCAACCTTTCATCATCAGTATGTGCAGCCATTTTTTGGCAATACAAGCGCAGGTGGGTCCGAGGACAGTGGGTCCCATCGAATTTTTCAAAATCCGGCAACTTGAATTTTGGCGGCAGAGTGACCTTTGGTACTAGGCAAAGGTCATTAGGGTCAACGGAATCAAATGTATTATACCCTTCAATTGCTTTCAAGCGCTCCTCCAATACGTCACAACGACGCTCAGACTCAGGTCTATTTATCCCCATATCAGGAGTTGCTAAGGGGGAAGTCCCTGCCACTGGAAACCCCTGTGCAGGCACAGTTGGGATAAATGGAGGCATATTTGGCATTGGATCCCCCATGACACCCGGCGGTGGAGCTGATGTTTGTCTATGATTTAGGGTGAACCCTGGAGGATGAGTAGGCTCTATATCTGTTTCAAAATCATTTTGTACTTCTTTTCCTTTGTTCATCAACAATTCCATAATTTTACTCATTTTTTCAATCAATTCTTCCTGTCCTTGTTCTATGCCCAGGACTCTACCTTCCAGTTGTTCACTCATTTCTTTTTCCCTTCTCCTGGTATTGTATTGATGCGTGACAGTCTCAATGTTGCTTGCTCAGACGAATTCTGTGGCTAGGCACTGCAAACCAAAACCTTCCCTTTTTAGAATCGTGAATGCATAGGTATGAATGCATGGATGCAATGTATGTTTGTGCATGGATGTAACTAGTGCAATTACATATACAAATAGAGATATGAACATGCATGTGACCTAGCGTGCATGATTACGCGTGAAATTATGCATGAATACATGGATGCAATGTAACCTAACTAACTACTTTGTCAGCATTCTAGGAAAAGTCCCACTAATGAGAGATTTTAAGATCAAGACAATCATTGATGGGCCACAATTTCAATTCAATTCTTCCCTCAATTATTCTTTTCCTTGATGATGGTTCATATACCTCAGATTCTATGAAGGGTCAAATTATGATCTGAGGTTGGGGTTGACCCAGGTTAGTCAACCCACTGGATTTGTTCAATATGGGCTTGTGGACTTTAGTGTGCACTTGGGCCTCAAGTATATTAAAATATGGGCTTCAGTATATTTCATGATGAGATCAGGCTCTAGTTTTAAAAGGGCTTGGGCTTGGATTGTTTAGAAAAATGTTGGCCCATATTTTTAAACAATAGGGCCGAAGCCCACTTTTGAAATCTGGGTTTGACCCCTTTTGGAAAATTGGGTCTGGGCCGAATTTTTTCTTAGGAAAAGGTTGGGCCTATACTTGTTATTTCTCAAAAAATTGGGCCCGAGTTATTTGAAAAGGGTTGGGCCGACCCATATTTTAAAATAGTTGGACCAAGTGCTTCATTTTGAAAGGATGGGCCTTTGTCTCATTACTGGACTTTTTCTGAATACTGGCTAAGTAGTATGTATGTCTAAATGTATGTCAAATGCACGATATAATACAAAATATTCCACAACATATATACAACACACTATTCATGGAGAAGGATGCGGCTCCTGTCCCAACCTAGGGTAGGTACGTATATATAGGGTTCTTCATGGCTCTATCCTAGTTAGGGAAGACTATAGACAAGTATGTGTGGGTAGGCTCTAATCCCTATTGACAAAAAGGTCCCCAATTTGAAATTTCATCCTCCCCCATAGGGGTCCGGACAAAACTCGCATTGAGCGGGGTGGTTCGCGGGTCCCATCAAGCTTAAGCTACGAAGGGACAAACGCTATTACACCCCTATCTAATCTTAGCAGGTAAAGCTCGGGTATAGAGCGTGAGAGTGTGTGAATTCAAATTTTAATTTACTCCCACTATCCCCACATTTATTCACATGCTATAAACAATATAGAAACAAGATATCTACCATTAATATATATATATTCAAAAGATAAGGAAACACAATATATGCAATTAATATGTTTATTCACAAAAAATTTGGAAACAAAAAAATAAGGAAACAAAATATTTACGATTAATATACAAAATATCTACTTATTCAAAATATCTTACAATTAATAGGCTCTATTCAGAATATTTAGAAACAAAATATCTACAATTAATATTCACACAATTAGGAAACAAAATATTTTTAATTAAGTAAGGTTATTTGTAAATTATGGAAGCAAAATATTTACAATTGATCAAGGTTATTTATGAATTACTATATTTACAAAATAAGGAGTAATTAAAAGATTTATTCAATTTAAACTTGGGATAATTTTCAATTAATTAATGGCTCGACTCTCTAAGTCCCCAGCGGAGTCGCCATGCTGTCGCGACGTCCCGGGAGCGCTTGTGCCCCGGGCGGCGGAATTAAAATCAATTTGAATTTTCAATTAAAAAGATGAAAGTGTCGGAGTCGCCACTAACCTTTAGTGCGGTTAGAACACATGATTACTACCCCGTTCGGGGAAGAATCGGTCTACATTACCAGAATTGGGGTCGGGAGTTCGGTTACGCGAGGAGAAGGTACGAGCACCCCCTACGTGCCCGTTCTTACGAACGGTACCTAATTAATTTGAAATTATCCCTAAGTTAATCTAATAATTTTTTTAAATTACTCCTTTTTATGAATTTATAAATACATGTAAAAAATAAATAAATAAATAAATATATACATATATATATATATTCCCTCAGAGCTTAAGGTACGTGGTGCCCAAAGGCTCATACCCCCGCAATAAAATCATAAGGATAATATATACACGAAAATAAATAATACTGTAAAATAATGAAAGTAAATGTCATAATACATAATACAAAATATTAATATACCCAAGGAACAAAAATACTAAAAATATTTAACACTAGTAATAATCAGAAGCGATGACAATACTGACAATAATACAAACATATTACTATAATAATAATCCTATACTAATAATATCATATTAATATTACGACGCTACACTATAATAGTTAGTATATATAATAATACCTTAGTAATATACATAGTAAATATAATAGTAATAATAATGAATAAATAACAATAGTAAATAATAAATATGATAATAATAGTAAGTAATACATGATAAAGGATAATAATAAATAATGATAGGAATAATAACAATATTTATGGAAATAATAATATACATATTTTATTTACTTTAATATTGACATCCCATTAAAGATACAATACACGCGTATATAAGCAATCAATTAATAAAACAAATCAAATTAAAGGGAAGCAAACAATGAATTTATGGAAACCTATTCAAGCTATCACTAATATACAAACAATCAGTTTAGTAACTTCTAGACTTATAGTAATAAATCAAATCAAATTCGATATACAAGCTTAAACAGTTAATATGGTAATAATACAATATTACATGGTAGACCATTATATCACATACAATAAAAAATAATGAATTAGAACATATACATGATAATAAAAACAATATCATAAACCCTAAGGTACCTAAATCATATATGCATAACAACCTTATAACCTAATAAACCATAATAATAAAACTAATTTGAAATAACATATCACCATATTGCCTAAATGTATACATGACAAAAATACCAATAAACAATAATATTACAACATACCCTAAAGGGCTATGACTTAAATAACACAAATTCAACAATAATATTTAAACATCAAGCAAATATCTAATATGAACAAAAATCCTGCAAACAAGAAAAATAAATCGATTAGTATTTAATATACATAAATAAAAATAATTAAAATTTAAATATGAACAAAAATAAAAAATAAAAAAATCTTGCACCTAAGAAAAATAAATCGATTAATATTCACCATTATAAAAATTTAAACACGAATATTAAACACTAAAGCTAATATTACTATATTACAAATCCTACGACAATAATATTAAATATTATATACAATAGTTTAAACACCTTAAAACACTTCTCGGATTATTTAACAAGTATACTAGTAAAGAGTAAAATAAAAAAAAAAAAAAAAAAAAACTTAATCCAATAATAATAAGTAAAAGCCAGTGTGTGTGTTGTGCGTGCACGGTGACATGTGTGCCTGTATGTACACAGGCGTGGGGGCTCAGGGGACTTTACCAGAAAACCGTGATGGTGTCGTGCGTGACCTTAAAAGCAAGAGCGATGGCGGCTCGTCGTGAACACTGCTCGTAGTTATGGTACAGGGAGCGGCGACTATGGCTGCGTGTAAGCTCCTCGTCGGAGCGTCTCCGGCAAGGGGTGTTGGCAACGGTGGAGACGATGGTGACGATGCTGGGGTTGCCGGGGGTTTACAATGAATAGGAGTGTTGGCTTTCTGGAACTGGTGTGGTACAGGGGAACTCGCTGGTGGTCCGAGGAAGCGCTGCTGCACTGGTGGCCGAGGCAGAGATGGCCGGTGTGGTCTGCGTGCTCACGATGACCTCGGGTTGCTGGGCGTGGAGATAGGGTGGTGGCCGGATGCGCAAGCTGAGAAGGATGAAGGATGAACGCCGGAGAGGACGAATCAGATGGCGTGTTCGGCAGAGCTGGAGATTGATGGCTGCAGAGGGTAGTCTGGCCTGGTGGTTGCTAGGTCGGGTGGTTGCCGGAGAGCTGCTGGGTGCAGCGGTGAGGCTGAAGAACAGAGGGATAAGAGAGGCTAGGGTGCCGGGTTTGATGCGTGGCTAGGGTTGTGAGAGGGGAGAGTGACCGAGAGAGAGAGAGAGAGCAGAATAGTTGTGCTGTGCGCTGTGGCCGCCTTGTGCAGCGCCTCCTCCTTCTTATAAAAATAATTTTGAAAAAAACCCTAAAAACATTTCCTTTTTTGGTTTATGGTATTTTTCTTTTTTTTTGGAAATAATATATACTACTATTATAGAAATAAGGAAATAATAATAATAATAATAATAATAATAATAATAATAGTAATAACAAAGATAAATAAATAAATAAAATAATAATAATAATAGTAATAAATAAAGTAATAATAATAATAAAATAACAATAATAATAATAGTAATACATATATTGGGCCTGGGTAAAAATGGGGTGTCTACACCGGGAGCACGTGTGCCCCGGGCAGCAAAATTAAAATCATTTTAATATTTTCATGGAAAAACATGGAATGTCGGAGTCGCCACTAACCTTTAGTGTGGTTAGAACACGTGATGACTACCCCGTTAGGGGTAAAATAGGTCTACATTACCAGAGTTAGGCTCAAGAGTTCGGTTACGCGAGGGGAAGGTATGAGCACCCCCTACGCACCCGTTCTTACGAATGGTACCTAATTAACTTGAAATTATCCCTAAGTTAATCTAGTAAGTCTTTAAATTACTCCTTTTTATGAATTTATAAATACATATGAAAAATAAATAAATAAATAAATAAATAAATATATACATATATTCCCTCAGAGCTTAAGGTACGTGAAACCCGAAGGCTCATACCCCCGCATTAAAATCATAGGGATTGAAAATCAAGAAAATAGATTTATAAAATACACTCCTTGGATTTTTTTTTTTTTGTGAAATTTATAAGATTTTTCTAAGTATGAACAATAATACTTCAGGAGGTTTTGGATAATAAACACAATAATTTAAACATATAATAAAGATAAAAAAAAACAATAAACTAAAATATTAGAATACCACAATTCATACTAGTCAATGTACATAACACAAACTAAAATGTTAATATTAAAATACTACATGCGCATTATGAACTAAAATACTCAAACATACCTTTATACATATAATAATAATAATAATAATAACAATAATAATAATAATAATAATAATAATAATAATAAATTACCATAATACTATATATACTAAATATATAATATAATAGCCTGATACCAAAACACCAAATATACATTATTAACTAAAATGCCAAACTTACCATAATAAATAATACCTTGTATATTAACATACTAAAAATATCATAATAATAATAATATATAATATTACTAAATGTACACGGTCACCTAAAATACTAAATTAAATGTATAATGTTACTTAAAATACTAAGTTGCTAAATATAAATATCACTTATTCAAATAAATATTATAGCATTAAAAATTCCACAACAATATTATGAACACGACAAAATAATAATACAATTGTATACAAGAAATAAATAAATAATAAACAATAATGAACATAAATATATACGCAATAACAATATAAAGTAAATTAAATAAAACACTACTCAAAACCCTAATAATGTGAAATAGCCAAAACCCTAAAATAAAACAATAACCCAAAACCCTAAATGGTCGTATTATGAAAATAATGTAAATAATCAAGAATCCTAGATGTGCATAAATATTACAATCCTAAATAATAAACAAAATCCCTAAATATCGTATGAAAAATAAACATGATAAATATCCTAAATACACCAAAAACCTAAATAATATCTACACAACAACATGATATACGAACCCCTTAAATATATATAACAATAATAAAAAATCCTATGATAATATACCCACCATAATATATAATATACCACAAATATGTAACAATGAAAAAACTATATATCATAAATACATAATAACAATAAGGAACTAAAATGATAAACTATATACATGATAGGACAACAATAATGAGAGCAAACCGGGTAATATTTACAATAATTATCACAAAAAAAAATTAAACAAACATCACCGCGATTAAATAAGATCGTGAACACAATATTTAAAAATTTATCATATATATAATAGAAAGCCTAAATGCGAATATTAACTACATACTACGATAAATAACATATTAATATAAACACCTGTACAATGAAGTCTTAACCTTTAAGTAGTAAAACAAGTCAAAATAAGAAAAGAAACAGAGAAATAAATAAATTCATTAATTAATAAATAAACAAATGAATATTAAATATATATAAAACCTGCATAAATATTATTACACAAGATGAAAAAAAAAATTTTAAAAAAAATCCTACAAAAAATAAATTAAAGTTGGTATATATATATAACATCAATTAAATGTATGATAAAAAATAAATAAAAAAAAGAAAAAAGAAATTAAACTTCCTATATATACGTGCGCGTGTGTGGCTTGCATGAAAAACACTCACCGAGGGGGGCTGGGAGGCTTACCGGAGGAGTGGGTGCTCGGGTCTTCTGCGAAGAGCCGAGAGGAGCAGCAGGCGGTGCCTTGGCTTGCTGAATGAGGGTGGCCGGGGCTGTGGTTTGCTGCCGGAGTTGATGACTGGAGTTGGAAGGCCTGCCGCGTGTTGCAGTGAGGTGATGTCGAAGGGCGACGACGGCAACGGTAGAGAAGGGGTTGTGTGCTGTGGCTGTGAACTGGTGTGTTGCAGGAGATCTTCTGGTGGCTGGGCTTCGGTTCGTGGGCTGGAGTTGTGGTGATACAGCTGCAGCTGGTCTGGTATGGAGAGTTACAGAGGTGCTCTGCTCGGAGGAGACCTCGGGTCTGCTGGTGTGTGGCTAGTAGGGGGGATTTGCCGAAGCTGCGTGGCAGAAGAGCAACAGGGTGGCCGCGTTGGTGGTCGCAGGGGAGGCTGGTGTTGCAGAGGGTAGCCGGCCTAGTTGTTGGGCCTGAGTGAGTGAGTGAGAGGTTGAAGAAGAAGATGGAAGCTGTGAGACTGTTGAGGAGAGGATGCGCGTGAGAGAGAGATGAAGAAGAAAAGAATTTTTTTTCTTTGGCTGTGCCTTGGCCCCCCCCCCCCCCCCGGGCTGTCTTTTGGAGAGAAGCAAAAGGGTCCTTTTATAAAAAATTTTAGAAACCCTAACTCTCTCTTTTCCTTTTTGGTTTATTGTATTTTTATTATATTTTTTCTTTTATATCTTTATGGAAATAATATATATGAGTATAATTACTAATATGGTAATAATGACATAATAATAATAATAATAATAATAATAAGGTAAAAATAATAATAAAGTGAATATAGAAATAAAGATAATAATAAATGATAATAATAGCAAGAGTAATAAAAATTAATAATAATAATGTTAATAAAAAAAAAATAATAATAATAATAATAATAATGGTAAATATAGTGGTAAAAATAACAAATAAAAATAATAAAAATAAAAATAAATAAATAATAGTGATAATAATAAGTCACTTATAACAATATAGGAAAATAATAATAATAATATAGTAATAATAATAAATTACTTATATCAATATAGGAAAATAATAATAATAAAAAAATAGTAATAATAATAAATTACTTATATCAATATAGAAAAATAGTTAACAATAATTATATTAGTGAAAAATAAAAATATTAATAATAGTGTAAATAACAACAATAGAAATCTTAGTAATAATAATAATAATAATAGTGATAATAAAAATAAAGTAATAATAATAATAATAATACAATGAGAAAGGACCCCTTGTTCCATTTGGCTAGGGCAAAAATAGGGTGTCTACACTCACAACGAACCCCAGGATCATACCACTGTGGAGGAGGGTTCGCAACGGGCATCCCAGGGATTGCAGATACCATCCCCCTTTCTCGCAGCTGAGGAAATAATTCGGTATATGTCATGGGAATGGGGTCCACCCTTCGGAAGTTTCTGGTCACATTCCTGTCTTGTGCTTGCTGATTCGGCAGGGTGAATGTAGGACCAGAGTGAACAATCTGGGGCCTTGTGCCTATATGCGCCGTTTGATTTACCACGGGCTCATTTCTCTTGGGCTATTGGTTTCCACCTCTGGTGTACTGATTCTTCCAGTTAAACTGCCCATGTGTCATTTGTGCCTCTTCCTCCTTCTTCCTATTAGTCCACCTTTTGCCAAAACCAATTTCTGTGCCACTATCCTTGACTAGGCCTACCTTGATATCACCTTCAATTCTTCCTCCCGCAGCCACAATATCCATAAAATCATAGGGAGTTGCTCCCCGAAGATGTGTGCGGTAAGGGTCTTTTAATGTGCTCACGAACAAGGAGATGACCTCTCGGTCACTCATCGGGGGTCCACCTGGATCGACATATCTCTCCACCTATAAGCATATTCTCTTAATGTTTCAGTGGATTTCTTCTCCATTTCTTGTAGCATCATTCGATCAGGCGTCATTTCCGTCACATGGCGGTAGTGAGTGATAAAGGCATTGGCCAAGTCCTTCCAAGTGCGGACCCGAGCCTTATCTTGCTGAATGTACCAACAGATAGCGGACCTGGTCAAACTGCTTTGAAAACAATGCATCATTAGTTTTTCATCGTCTGAGTAAGCGGCCATTGCTTGAGAGTACATCACTAAATGCGTTCGAGGACACCGGGTCCCATCGAACTTTTCAAAGTCTGGCATTTTGAACTTTGGTGGCAGGGTGACTTTTGGCACCAAGCACAGATCATTTGGATTAATGGAATCAAAAGTATTAGATCCTTTCATTGCTTTTAAACGTTCTTCTAATACATCACAGCGATGCTCAGTCTCAGATTTGTTCATTCCTATATCAGAAGGTACTAATGGAGTTCCTACCACTGGGAACCCCTGTGCTGGCATAACAGGGATGAAAGGAGGCATATTTGGCAGTGGACCCCCCATGACACCAAGTGGTGGAATTGATGTTTATCCATGATCTGGGGTGAACCCTGGGGGATGAGCGGGGTCCACATCTACTTCGGGATCAACATGCACTGCCTTTCCCTTGTTCATCAGTAACTCTAGAACCTTACTTATCTTATCATTTATCTCTTCTTGTCCTTGTTTTAGACCCAGGACTCTATTTTTCAATTGTTCACTCATTTCTCTCGCTCTTTGCCTGGTATTTGTACTAATGGTGGTCTCAATTATTGCTTTATATTACTCAAATGACCTCTTTGAACTGAAAACCAACAATTTCCTCTTTAGAATCATGAATGCACAATTATGTACTGTAGGAGTGAATGTGTTTTGATACATGATTAGGGTATGCAATAGGTGTTTATGCATGGATGCAACTAGTGCACTTATATATACAAACAAAGATATGAGTGTGCATGCAACCTATCGTGCATGACTATGTATGAAATGAAGTGTATGCATACGATGTAAACTAAATGACAACTTAGCCAAGATTCTAGAAAAATTTCACTAATGAAACATTTCAAAGATTAAAACGACCATTGATGGGTGACGATTTCAATTCAATTTCTCCCAACCTTTCCTTTCTTGTGATGATGGTCCATGTACCTCAGATTCTATGAAGGGTCAGATTATGTTCTGAGGTTGGGGTTGACCTAGGCTAGTCAACTCATGGGATTCGTTCAATGTGGACTTGTGGACTTTTAGTGTGCACTTGGGCCTCAAGTATTTTAAAATATGGGCTTTGAGCTATTTCATGATGGGTTAAGGCCCTAGTTGAAAAGGAATTGGACTTGGATTACTTGAAAAACGTTGACCCAAATTTTTAGGTAATAGGGCCGAACCCCATTTTTAAAATTTGGGTTTGACCCCTTTTGAAAATCAGGCCTGGGCCGAGTTTTTGCTTAGGAAAAGGTCGGGCCCAAGTTTGTTTTTAAAGAGTTGGGCCCAAATTATTTGAAAAGGGTTAGGCCGACCCATATTTTAAAATGCTTGGGTCAAGTTCTTCATTC
Organism: Malania oleifera; assembly: GCF_029873635.1. Classification (NCBI taxonomy): domain Eukaryota; kingdom Viridiplantae; phylum Streptophyta; class Magnoliopsida; order Santalales; family Ximeniaceae; genus Malania; species Malania oleifera. Next base: position 8,222,551 of record NC_080419.1, read on the forward strand.
TTTGAAAAGATGGGTCATGGTCTCATTGTTGGGCTTTTTCAGAATACTGGCTAAGTAGTATGTAAGTCTAAAATGGATGCAAAATGAATGATATAATACAAAGTATCTCACAACATATATACAACATACTATACGTGGAGAAGGATGTGGCTCATGTCCCGACCCAGGGTAGGTACGTATATACAGGGTTCTTCATGGCTCTATCTTAGTTAAGGAAAACTATATACAAGTATGTGTGGGTAGGCTCTAATCCCTATTTACAAAGGTTCCCAATCTAACCTCCATCCTCACCCAAAAGGGGTTTGGACAAAGTTTAAATTGAGCGGAGTGGTTCGCGGGTCCCCACAAGCCCTGCCATGTGGGGACAAACGCTATTACACCCCTATCTAACCCTAAATGGTAAAGCTCAGGTATAGAGCATGAAAGTGTGTGCATTCAAATTTTAACCTAATCCCACTATCCCCTCATGTATTCACATACTATTAAAAATAAGGAAACAAGATATCTACAATTAATATATTTATTCAAAAGATAAGGAAACACAATATATGCAATTAATATGTTTATTCAAAAAATTTGGAAACAAAATATTTTTAATTAATATGCTTACTTAAAAAAAAATATGGAAACAAAATATTTACGATTAGTATACAAAATATCTATAATTAATATACTCATTCAAAATATCTACAATGAATATGTTTATTCAAAATATCTACAATTAATATTCTTTATTCAGAATATTTGGAAACAAAATATCTACAATTAATATTCAAAAAATTAGGAAACAGAATATTTTTAATTAATTAAGGTTGTTTGTAAATTATGGAAATAAAATATTTACAATTAATCAAGGTTATTTACAAATTACAATATTCACAAAATAAGGAGTAATTAAAAGATTTATTAAATTTGAACTTGGGATAATTTCTAATTAATTACTGGCTCGACTCTCTAAAGTCTCCAGCGGAGTCACCAGGCTATCGCGACGTCCCGGGAGTGCGTGTGCCTCGGGAGACGAAATAAAAATCAATTTTAATATTTTCAGGAAAAATCATGGAATGTCGGAGTCGCCACTAACCTTTTAGTGTGGTTAGAACACATGATTACTACCCCGTTAGGGGTAGAATGGGTCTACGTTACCAAAGTTAGGTTCGAGAGTTCGGTTACGCAAGGGGAAGGTACAAGCACCCCCTACGCGCCCGTTCTTACGAATGGTACCTAATTAATTTGAAATTATCCCTAAGTTAATCTAATAAGTCTTTAAATTACTCCTTTTTATGAATGTATAAATACACATGAAAAATAAATAAATAAATATAATATATACATATATATTCTCTCAGAGCTTAAGGTACGTGATGCCCAAAGGCTCATACCCCCGCAATAAAATCATAGGGATATACATACAAAAATACTTAATAAAATAATACAAAAATACTAGAAAGAGTAAATATTGTAATACAATAGAAACATAGAAAATAGTAAAAAATAAAAAAATATATGTGATAATAATAAGGCTAATACATCATAATGATAATACACTACATGTAATAACTATTCTACTATGATAGTGATACATATATATATCTCAATATATTAATAACATATAAATGTTAAGACAATATTTTAATATTATATATCATAACACGTAAGTACTAATATTGTACAATAATAGTATTATTAGAATGATAATATACCTATATCACACTATTAGCAATAGTAATACACATATATTATAACAATACTACTAGAATACTAATACACATATACCACAATAATATACATATATCATAATAACCCAAAGCCTCAATAACCCAAATATTAATAATAGAGGAGATTTTTAATAACAAGGTAGTGAATCACGTCCTAAAAGCTAAATTAATATAATATGAACCAACATGGAAATAAATAAGACAAGATAATGGAATTGAAACGAGATAAGTATACAATGTCAATCCAACCCTAAAAAAAATGTACATCAATATGGAAAGTAATTCGAAGCCTAAAATAAGTCAATTAGTATGGAAACATGTGATAGTAATATGGAAACGTATCTATCCTAAAATTAATACAAAAGTTATATGGAAGCAATTAATCCCTAAAATTGATACACAATAACAATATAGAGACAGATTAAATAAAACACTACTCAAAACCCTAATAACGTAAAATAGTCAAAACCCTAAAATAAAACAATAAACAAAACGTTAAATGATAATATCATGAAAATAATGTAAATAATCAAGAATCATGAACATGCATAAATATTTCAATCCTAAATAATAAACAATAATACACAAAATCCCTAAATATCATATAAACAATAAACATGATAAATATCCTAAATACATCAAAAAGCCTAAATAATGTCTACACAATAAAACAAACACCCTAAATAATATGTAACAATAAAAATAAGTATATTACAATGATTACAAAAAAATACAACGATAATATAAGCACTTTAAACAAATATACAACAATAAATAAGGATATATAATAAAGATAAAATATTAAATAATAATCCAAAACCTACAACAATATTAGATATCAACATTTCAACTTTAAACATTAAAACAAATTCTTACAATAAAAATTCTACAATAAAAAAAAAAAGTATGCATATGAATATTAATGGAACAATCATCACAACCTAAAACAAAAAAACTTCCTGTAATAATCATAAAAAAAATTTCGTGCATTGTGCAGGCACAGTGTGAGTGTGTGTGTTCACTGTGTGTGTATTGTGTGCGAGTGAGTGAGTGTGTGTAGGGGCGTGTTCCAGTGTGTGAGTGGTGTGAGGGTGTGTGTTCTATTGTGTTACATGAAGGATGGAGCAGGGAGCGATGGTGGCAGCTGCTGTGGCGGTTGCTAGAGGCGCTGGGCTTGGAGCAGCTAGGCTGCTGCCGTAGGCTTGGCCGGCGACGACAGTGGTAAAGGAGGGCGGAGATGCTGGGTTGCAGTCTGCCAAGAAAACGCCGGAGAAGGAGGTGCTGTGGTGTGATGACAGATGTATGGGAGAGGCTGGCCGTGAGGATGGCTGGGGCTGGGTTGGCCATGGCTATATGGAGGCTTGGGTATCGTGGGGGCTGGTGGCGCAAGATAGGGAGAGACAAGAGAGATGGGAGAACATGGGAGAGAAGAATGTGAGAGAGAAGGGAGTGCTGCGATGGAGGCTTAGAGGGGCCGGGAGCTGTAGCAAGATAATTTTTTTCTTTTTTGTCTTTGGTTTTTGGCTTTTCTGGCTGTGCCCGCCCCACCCCCCCCCCCCCCCCCCCCCCCCGCTACTTTGCTTCTCCGTGCATGCCCCCCTTATATAAAAAAATTTGGAAAAACCCTAAAAAAAACTTCCTTTTTGATTTTATTTTCTTTTTCTTTTTTTTTTATACTTTTATTCTTATGGTAATAATGAAAATGGAAATAATAATAATAATAATAATAATAATAATAATAATAATAATTATCATAATAATATAAGTATCAATAAGGTAATAGTAATAATACTACTAAATAGTAAATAATAATAAATAATTATAGTAAAAAAATAATAAAGATATTATCAGTAAAATAATAATAATAATAATAATAATAATAATAATAATACTAATAAAAATAAAGTAATAATACAAATATTAAAAGTAATAATTAATAATAATAAAAATAATGATAACATTACTAATAAAGATACAGATAATAAAAATAATAATACCCAAAATAAGATACTAATGCTAATAATAATAATAATAATAAGGTAAAAATAAATAAATAAGTAAATAAAAATAATAGTAATAATAATCCAAAATAATTATAGTAAATTAATAATAATAATAATGATAAATAATAAAAATAATTATAAGAAAGTAATAATAAAATAAAAATACTAATAATAATAAAATAACAAAAGGGAACCCCTTGTTCATTTTAGTTAGGGCAAAAATAGGGTGTCTACAAGAGTGATACAAGTGCAACACGTCACTTGTAGGGGATGCCCCAATAAATATTTGGTAAGGTTCATATCCTAGTGCTCTGACAAATTTTACTCTAGCTGTCAACTACTTAACGCAACCCTCCTCCTAGTATTGAGTATTTTGATATTGTAAAACTCAAGTATTAGTACTAGTGTATTTACAATTAAGAATCCATTGTGTAGGGTATTTTACATACAATTTTAATAAATGTGCGCCTAACCTTTTTGAGGCGTGCAGCTTTGCCTCGTACCTAGGTTCTAGATATCCTTTGCACCTCAGTGCCCTTTGTGCAATTGGCTACTATGGTTGAGCTTGAAGGTCTATTTTGTTATTGAATTTTATTTGCTGAGTTGATCTCTTCCTCTCCATATGTGTGGGCACGCCACTCCTTGGTGGACCCTATGCTACTTATTTCATCATGCTGCATATATATACCACCGTTTTCACACTTTGTGCTTTTAAATTTATTGTACTACATTACCAGTGTTCTATTTCCTTATGTGGACACACAAGCTTTTTACTTGACTTTTTTTTTTAATTTAGAAATTTCAATTCATACTTAGGATGGAGAGACAACGGAGGGAAGAGGAGCTGAACACTCCTTCCTCAAAAAAGGAGCTGAAGCTGAACAAGCCATTCTTAACAAGGTATGGATATTTTTTTTAAAATAAATGAAAGCTGGATTATATATTGTTGTAGAGGGATTCTTTTAACGTTGTAGACACCCTATTTTTGCCATAACCAAATAGAACACGGGGTCCCCTCTTATTATTTTCATTATTATTATTACCGTATTATTATTATTATTATTATTATTATTATTATTATTACTTTCTTATAATCATTTTTTATTTATTATTATTACTAGTAGTATTATTTGTATTACTTTACTACTATTATTTTGGATATGTTTATTATTATTATTATTATTATTATTATTATTATTATTATTATTATTTTCCTATATTATTAGTACTTTACTATTATTTTTCTTGTATTTTTATTATTATTATTATTATTATTATTATTATTATTATTATTATTATTTTTAGCATTAGTATCTTATTTTGGCTATTATTATTTTTATTATCTTTATCTTTATTAGTAATGTTATCATTATTATTATTATTAATTATGACTTTTAATATTTGTATTATTACTTTATTTTTATTAGTATTATTATTATTATTATTATTCTGATAATATCTTTATTATTTTTATTTTTACTATAATTATTTATTATTATTTACTATTAGTAGTAGTATTATTATTACCTTATTGATACTTATATTATTATGATAATTATTATTATTATTATTTCTATTCTCATTATTACCATAAGAATAAAAGCATAAAAAAAAAAAAAAGAAAAAAAGAAAAATAAAATCAAAAAACGAAGTTTGTCTTAGGGTTTTCAAAAAATTCTTTTATAAAAGGAGAGGCCAAGGGCAAAGCAGGAGGGGACACACAAAAAAAAAACCTAGCCACAGACTCTGATCGTCTCCTCTCACATTCACGCCAAGCCACAGCCCTCCATCCTCCCATAATCATCTCGCAGACACCATCAATCCAGATCCTCTAGCTTGATCAAACCCCACGCTCCCTCTCCTCACTCTCTTCTCCATCCTCACATAACCCCATGGCCAGCCCAACTTCTTCTCACCTTCACGCTCGTGCCCATCCTTGAGGAGACGACCGTTCGTCAACATTAGCTCCGGTGGCAGCGGCAGTGTCCCCTTCACGATCCCAGACCACCTTGCCATTTCAACAGCCATACATAGTCATCAAGCTCCGGCAATGCCACAAGCCGAACAACCGCAACACTCGCAGGCTACCTTTCCTGCAGAATTCCTCTCCAAGACACGACACCACAGCATAGCCTCTCGAGTTCCAGCTGTAGCCGAGCACAGCCCAACCACTCCGAAGTCTGGCATCACAGTAGCACCTTAGCAGCAACCTTGCTCTCTCGTCTTTGTCCCCACGAATCATCAAACCTCCGCAGGAGGCCACCCAACTCCGGCTACAACCCCGACGGTCAACTCCCTGCCTCTAACTCTGCACACACTTGCACACAACTTCCTTGCTGGGAGTTTCCTGTACCCGCACCCACATACACACACACTCACAGGCACACACATACCCAGGCGATTGTTTGTTTTGTTTTTTTTTGTTTTTTTATTATTTAATTTAGTTTATCTCATGGAACTGTGAAGATTTTCTTTTTTATAACCCTCTTATTTTGTTTTGTTTTGTCTTTTTATATTTTATTAATTATTAATTCATTTGTTCTTGTTTTTTTTTTTTTTTTTGTAGGATTTTTTTTTGGGGCTTATTTCAATGTTCAAAGTTTGGATTTTGTTCTCTTGATTTTATGGTATATATGTATATATATGGTGTTGTTTTCGTTATGTAAGTATCAAGTTTATATTTTTATTATTACATTTACTTTTATTATTTATTTTATCTGGTGTGTTTGGTTATATTTATCTCTATTATTTTATTTATGTTTAGCACGTAGATTATTTCATGATTGTTTGGGTATTTTTAGTTCAGATTATTTTTCACATTAATATTGTTTAGGTTTTGCTTAACATTTAGATTATTTCATGATTGTTTAGGTATTTTTAGTTCAGATTATTCTTCACATTAATATTGTTTAGGTTTTGTTTAAAACTTAGGTTATTTTGTTTGGTTTTTTTAAGTTAAGATTATTTTTCACATTAAAATTGTTTATGTTTTGTTTAAGGTCTAGATCGTTTCATGATTGTTTGGCATTATCATTATGTTTGTATTTGGCATTTTTCATGATTATTTTAGTCTATAGGGTATTATTTATTATGATATTTTAAGCATTTTTAGGATCTTAGCATATATGGTGTTTTTAGTATTTTAATATATTTAGTGATAGTATCATTGTATTTTTATTATGTTTACATGAGGTGATATTTATTATAGTATCTTTAGTATCTTAATATATATAGTATTATGGCATTTTATTACTTAACATATATTAAAAACTCCCATACTAGTATTTTCCTATAAAAAAATTTATATACAATTTCAAAATTTGGGAGTGTATTTTCTTAGATATTTTCTTGATTTTCATCCCTATGATTTTAATGCTAGGGTATTAGCCTTCGGGCTTCACGTACCTTAAGCTTTGAGGGAATGTATATGTATATATTATATTTATTTATTTATTTATTTATTTATTTTTCATGTGTATTTATAAATTCATAAAAAGGAGTAATTTAAAGACTTATTATATTAACTTAGGGATAATTTCAAATTAATTAGGTACCGTTCGTAAGAACGGGCGCGTAGGGGGTGCTTGTACCTTCCCCTCGTGTAACCGAACTCCCGAGCCTAACTCTGGTAACGTAGACCCATTCTACCCCTAACGGGGTAGTAATCATGTGTTCTAATCACACTAAAAGGTTAGTGGCCACTTCGACATTCCCTATTTTTCCTTGAAAACTAAAATTCATTTTTATTTCGCCGCCTGGGGCACACGCGCTCCCGGGACGTCGCGACAGCTTGGCGACTCCGCTGGGGACTTTGAGGGTCGAGCCAGTAATTAATTAGAAATTATCCCAAGTTCAAATTTAATAAATCTTTTAATTACTCCTTATTTTGTGAATATTGTAATTTGTAAATAACCTTGATTAATTGTAAATATTTTATTTCCATTAATTAAAATTATTTTGTTTCCTAATTTTTTGAATATTAATTGTAGATATTTTGTTTCCAATAAGTATATTAATTGTAGATATTTTGAATAAGCATATTAATTATAGATATTTTGTATGCTAATCGTAAATATTTTGTTTCCATATATTTTTTTTTAGTAAGCATATTAACTAAAAATATTATGTTTGCAAATTTTTTTAAATAAACATATTAATTGCAGATATTGTGTTTCCATATTTTTTTTTTGAATAAATATATTAATTGTAGATATCTTGTTTCCATATTTTTAATTGCATGTGAATAAATGTGGGTTAGTGGGTTTAGGTTAAGCTTTGATTCACACACTTTCACTAGCGCTCTACCCGGGCTTTAACCTGTAGGATTAGAAATGAGCACAGTACCATTAGCCCTCATGGGACAAGGTCCTTGGGGACGCGCGAACCACTCCGCTCAGTTTAAACTTTGTCTAAGCCCATTGGGTGAAGATAGGGTTCAAGCTGAGAACCTATTGTCTATAAGGAATAGAGCCTACCCACACATACTTGTACATAGTTTTCCTTAACTAGGATAAGACCATGAAGAAGCCCTATAAAATAGGTGTACCTACCTTGGGTTGGGACAGGAGCCACATCCTTCTCCATGTATAGCATGTTGTATATATGTTGTGAGATACCTTGTATTATAACATACATTTTGCATCCATTTTAGATATACATACTACTTAGCTAATATTATGAAAAAGCCCAATAATGAGACCATAACCCATCCTTTCAAAGAATGAAGAACTTGGCCCAAGCACTTTAAAATATGGGTCGGCTCAACCCTTTTCACATAATTCAGGCCCAATTCTTTAAAAACAAACTTGGGCCCTGCCTTTTCCTAAGCAAAAACTCAGCCCCGGCCTGATTTTCAAAAAGGGTCAAATCTAGTTTTCAAAAATGGGTTTCGGCCTGATTAACTAAAAAATCCTGGCCAATATTTTCTAAGTGATCCAAGCCCAAGTCTTTTTTAAAACTAGGGCCTGATCTCATCATGAAATACATTGAAGCCGACATTTTAAAATACTTGAGACCCAAGTGTACACTAAAGTTCACAAGTTCGCATTGAACAAATCCAACGGGTTGACTAGTCTGGGTCAACCCCAACCTCAGAAAATAATCTGACCCTTTATAGAATCTGAGGTACATGGACCATCATCAAGGAAATGAATGGTTAAGGGAGAAATTGAATTGAAATCGTGGCCCATCAATGGTTATGGTAATCTTGACCCGTTTCATTAGTGAAATTTTTCTAGAATTCTGGCTGAGTTGTAATTTAGGTTACATTGTATTCATGCATTTCATTTCATACATAGTTATGCACGATAGGCCGCAGGCACGCTCATATCTTTGTTTGTATATACAAGTGCACTAGTTGCATCTATGCATAAACACCTATTGCATACCCTAATCATGCATCAAAACACATTCACTCATGCAGTACATAATTGTGCATTCATGATTCTAAAAAGGAAATTGTTGGTTTTCAGTTCAAAGAAGTCGTTTGAGTAATATAAAGAAATAATTGAGACCACCACGCATCAGTACAATACTAGGCGAAGAGTGAGAGAAATGAGTGAACAATTGGAAAATAGAGTCCTGGGTCTAAAATAAGGACAAGAAGAGATAAATGATAAGATAAGTAAGGTTCTAGAGTTACTGATGAACAAGGGAAAGGCAGTGCATGTTGATCCCGAAGTAGATGTGGACCCCGCTCATCCCCAAGGGTTCACCCCAGATCGTGGACAAACATCAATTCCACCACCTGGTGTCATGGGGGGTGCACTGCCAAATATGCCTCCTTTTATCCCTGCTGTGCCAGCACAGGGGTTCCCAGTGGCAGGAACTCCTCCATTAGTACCTTCTGATATAGGGATCAGCAAATCTGAGGCTGAGCGTCGCTGCGACATATTGGAAGAGCGCTTGAAAGCAATGGAAGGATCTAATTCTTTCGATTCTGTGAATCCAAATGACCTATGCTTGGTGCTAAAAGTCACCCTGCCACAAAAGTTCAAAATGCCAGACTTTGAAAAATTCGACGGGACCCGGTGCCCTCGAACACATTTAGTAATGTATAGCCAAGCAATGGCCGCTTACTCAGACGATGAAAAACTAATGATGCATTGTTTTCAGAGCAGTTTGACTGGGTCTGCTATCCATTGGTACATTCAGCAAGATAAGGCTCGGGTCCGCACTTGGAAGGACTTGGCCAATGCCTTTATCACTCACTACCGCCATGTGACGGAAATGGCGCCTGATCGAATGATGCTACAAGAAATGGAGAAGAAATCCACCAAAACATTCAGAGAATATGCTTATAGGTGGAGAGATATGTCGATCCAGGTAGACCCCCCGGTGAGTGATCAAGAGGTCATCTCCTTGTTCGTGAGCACATTAAAAGACCCCTACCGCATGCACCTTCGGGGAGCAACTCCCCACGATTTTATGGATATTATGGCTGCGGGAGGAAGAATTGAAGGCGATATCAAGAGAGGCCTAGTCAAGGATAGTGGCACAGAAACTGGTTTAGGCAAAAGGTGGACTAATAGGAAAGAGGAAGAGGCGCAAATGATACAGGGTCAGTTTAATTGGAAGAATCAGTACACTAGAGGTGGGAACCAATGGCCTAAGAGAAACTTTGGTTTTGAGCCCATGGTAAATCAAACGGCGCATACAGGCATAAGGGCCCAGATTGTTCACTCTGGTCCTACGTTCACCCCACCGAATCAACAAGCACAAGACAGGAATGTGACTAGAAACTTCCGAAGGGTGGACCCCATTCCCATGACATATGCCGAATTATTTCCTCAACTGCGGGAAAGGGGGATGGTATCTGCCATCCCTGGGATACCCGTTGCGAACCCTCCTCCACAATGGTATGATCCTGGGGTTCATTGTGAGTACCATGCTAACTCTCCCAGCCATACTATTGACCGTCAAGCATAAGGTGCAATCGTTAAGAGATGCAGCATGGTTAGCTTGTGATGACAAGCAACCAGGAGTCCAAGAGAATCCTTTGCCCAAACACGAGGAAGGAAGTAGTTAACATATCAGGGAGGTTCCCAAATCAATGGTTTCAGTCGTTATCCACCGAGGCTAAAGTGATGGAGTACCGAACATTTGACTATCTAATCCTTTTCAGTTGATGTTCTTTTGTTTTCCATTGTTATTTGCTTCTTGTAATCCATGGACGCCTGTGTCTCGGAATATTTTCTATATTCAATAAAATGAATTATGCATTTCATTATCTCACTTGCATCATGAGTCCAGTTGCCAAATTTTGTTTGCTTATGTTTCATGCCGGAATAGGGAAAGTAATATTGCCAGTGTTCATGAGCTAGAAAGAGATGTTAAAGGATGAAACAATCATTGAATTCAGATGTTATGAAGAAGTTTTTTTTACTTTCCAAGGAATTCAACGAAGTGCCTGCGCTGTTTTGATAATTTACTATCAATTAATCACTCATGTTTTGATCAAATGATGGATGGCCCTCTTTGGCCGACCATTTATCCCTAAAAAGAACCCAAACAATGATTTACCATTTGTTAACCAAATTGAGCCTGAATGTTAAGCCAGCTTTTTCTTAAAAGTCAGATCACCAGAAATCCAACCTGGGTTTGGGTCCCTTAGTGTTTGGCAAATCATTTGAGACAATAGTCATTACCAAAAGGATGGCAGGCCATTATTCTACTACCCAAAAGAAAGTCAAAGAAGAAATCCCTTGCAAACCCTTTTTGAGCCTAAAAGATTCATTTCTTGATTAACCTGTCAAAGGATCACACCCCACACTGGGGCAATTTTTAAAAGATCGGTCTCAATTGAAGTTTAAATGAAAATGAAGTCAAGATTCCTTTATAAAAGGAAAAGTGAAAGTTGCAGTAAAAGAAGGAAAAGAAGATTAAAAGGGAAAGAAAAAAAAGAAAAGCAAAAGGAAGAAGAAAGAAAAATAAGGGACATAACTCATATGTGATCTTTGACTAGCAAATACTAGTGATAAGATTGATAAATTTTGAGCCTTATTCAAACCTTCCTTTCATTAACCCATACCCTTAGCCTACATTACAGTCCAAATGAAAGTCCTGACTAGATTGGTATACATTGTTGTCTTAAATAATTTGTCAAACTCAATGTCGAGTCTGAACTACGTAATGACCTGATCCTGAAAAGGTATGTAGGCAGCTTGTTTAAATAACAAGTTCGGTCAACATCTTCCAAAGTGCCTCAACTCGAACTGGGGGCATAAAACATTATTTGGGGTGGTATTTTTTGAGCCTTAGTTTCTCTTTTATTCTGAAAGCCTACATCCCTAAGCCTACGTTTCGTCCCGAGTTTTAAAGACCATCTTGAGATCAAAGCATGGGTTGATGGAACTGGGGCAGTTGAAGAGAAGGATAGTCATCTAGGCTGGGAAATCAACGTTATACGACTTTTGAATACTGGTATGAATTTTTCCCTACGATAGCATTGAAACATGGTAAAACATTTATTTTGTGCAGATGGCCTTTAATTTAGCAAGTTGATGTCATAGTTGCATAATCATTCCTCGTTCTTTAAAAAAAAAAAAAGGGGAACCCTTCTTACTCTTTAGAGCATTAAAAGAGGATGGATAGTCAAAGAGTTTCAAAATCACCAATACTTTCTATGAAAAAGATATTTGTGGAGAAAGAGCAGCCTAACTGGGGTAAATGTTATGTCAGAATCTGCATATTCAAATGAATCCAACAATAGAGTCAAGATCGGTGGCAAATGAATTTAACTGGGGCAAATTTCGAGTTGAGTCTCAGTAGGTCCCATTCAAGTGCCTTCTTATCAGATTGGAATATGAAATTAGAGTCAAGATCAGCTATAGGTCCATTCTACTGGGGCAAATTTTGTGAATTTCATTTGAGTTGAGTCAATCACTTCCATGACCGGATGAATAAAGAAGATTAAGCCAAGATCAGTTACAGATCCATTCAAATGTGGCGAGTTTCATGTAGAGACCAAAGATGAGGTCATTGATCACAAGCGCATTGGGAGAAAAGATTCATGCATTGTCATGCATTACCCCAATATTCACGCATTGTCATATGTTTCATGCATCACCTAAATTTCATGCATTGCCATGCATTTCATGCATTACCATACATCTCATGCACTGCCATGCATTTCATGCGTTGCCTACATTTCATGCATTGTCATCCATTGCATGCATTACCTACATTTCATGTATTACCATACATCTTATGCATTGCCCTACATTTCACGCATTACCATACATCTTATGCATCACCATGCATTGCATGCATTCCCTACATTTCATGTATTACCATACATCTTATGCATTGCCATGCATTTCATGCATTACCATATATCTTATGCATTGCCCTGCATTTCATGCATTATCCTATATTTCACACATTATCATACATCTCATGCATTGTCATGCATTTCATGTATTACCATGCATCTCATGCATCGTCATGCATTTCACGCATTACCATACATCTCATGCATCGCCATTGTGCGTTTCATACATTACACAAAAAAATAAAAAATGCATACATATAATCATAAGTTAGTAACATGCATATCAATAACAACATATCACTGCATCATAAGTTAGCAACATGCATACATATAGCAACATATCATTGCATTCTAGCATCACAAGCAACAATAGAGCACCCTTCACACTTGTCTTGAGCTTTCAAATGATTATTTGACATCCTTGATGGAGAGATTTCAGTTGTGTTTAATTCTGAGCTGGGGTAGCTGACCCCAAGCACACATTGATTTACTTGGAAAACTGGGGCACGTTGACCCCAGACACACATTGATTTATTTTGAACTGGGGCAACAGATCCCAAAGATAGGGGATTCGTTCATTGACATTCGAACCTTACCCCAAGTGCATTTTCCAAATAGAGTACCATTTTTCAAACTTTGCTTGCACACCTTGTTACTGGTTGAGATGGCTGGATCATCGTATCCCTACGGCTCGAATTCTTACATTCGAAGCAAGCCATCATTGTGTCCCATGACTGGATCACCATATCCCTATGGTTCAGATTCTTACATTCGAAGCAAGCCATCATTGTGTCCCATGGCTAGATTGTTGTATCCCTACGGCTCGAATTCTTACATTTGAAGCAAGCCATCATTGTGTCCCATGGCTGGATCGTCGTATCCCTACGGCTCGGATTCTTACATTTGAAGCAAGCCATCATTGTGTCCCATAGCTGGATCATCGTCTCCCTACGGCTCGGATTCTTACATTCGAAGCAAGCCCTCATTGTGTCCCATGGCTGGATCGTTGTATCCCTACGGCTCGGATTCTTACATTCGAATCAAGCCATCATTGTGTCCCATGGTTGGATCGTGGTATCCCTACGGCTCGGATTCTTACATTCGAAGCAAGCCATCATTGTGTCTCATGGCTGGATCATGGTATCCCTACGGCTCGGATTCTTACATTCGAAACAAGCCATCATTGTGTCCCATGGCTGGATCATGGTATCCCTACGGCTTGGATTCTTACATTCGAAGCAAGCCATCATTGTGTCCCATGGCTGGATCATCGTATCCCTACGGCTCGGATTCTTACATTCGAAGCAAGCCATCATTATGTCCCCTGACTGGATCATCGTATCCCTACGGCTTGGATTCTTACATTCGCAGCAAGCCATCCCTGTGTACCTCAACCTGGATTCTTACATTCGGTACAAATCGTCTCTGGTTGGCAGAAATAAACAACTCTTAATTAACCTGAAAAGCCATAGAAAGTTTAATGGTTTGGCTAAAATAGGTGTCTTTTATCTTTGCAGGCTTGTTGCTACAAAAAACGTAGGAGAGTTTCTACCGTTACATTGAAGCAACTAAGCCTACAAAGAGGGGCAGCTGTAGACACCCTATTTTTGCCCTAGCCAAATAGAACACGGGGTCCCCTCTTATTATTTTCATTATTATTATTACCGTATTATTATTATTATTATTATTATTATTATTATTATTATTATTATTATTATTATTAGTATTTTTATTATTACTTTCTTATAATCATTTTTTATTTATTATTATTACTAGTAGTATTATTAGTATTACTTTACTACTATTATTTTGGATATATTTATTATTATTATTATTATTATTATTATTATTGTTATTATTATTATTATTATTATTATTATTTTCCTATATTATTAGTACTTTACTATTATTTTGCTAGTATTATTATTATTATTATTATTATTATTATTATTATTATTTTTCTATTATTATTATTATTATTATTATTTTTAGCATTAGTATCTTATTTTGGCTATTATTATTTTTATTATCTTTATCTTTATTAGTAATGTTATCATTATTATTATTATTATTGATTATTACTTTTAATATTTGTATTATTACTTTATTTTTATTAGTATTATTATTATTATTATTTTACTGATAATATCTTTATTATTTTTTTTTACTATAATTATTTATTATTATTTACTATTAGTAGTATTATTATTATTATTATTATTACCTTATTGATAGTTATACTATTATGATAATTATTATAATTATTATTTCTATTCTCATTATTACCATAAGAATAAAAGCATAAAAAAAAAAGAAAAGAAGAAAAAAGGAAAACTAAAATCAAAACAGGAAGTTTGTCTTAGGGTTTTCAAAAAATTCTTTTATGAAAGGAGAGGCCAAGGGCAAAGTAGGGGGGGACACACAAAAAAAAAACCTAGCCGCAAACTCTAATCCTCTCCTCTCACATTCACGCCAAGCCGCATGCTCCCTCTCCTCACTCTCTTCTCCATCCTCACATAACCCCACGGCCAGCCCAACTTCTTCTCACCTTCACGCTCGTACCCATCCTTGAGGAGACGACCGTTCGTCAACATCAGCTCCGGCGGCAGCGGCAGTGTCCCCTTCATGATCCCAGACCACCTTGCTGTTTCAATAGCCATATATAGTCATCAAGCTCCGGCAACGCCACACACCGGACAACCGCAACACTCACAGGCTACCTTTCCTGAAGAATTCCTCTCCAAGACATGACACCACAACATAGCCTCTCGAGTTCTAGCTGTAGCCAAGCACAGCCCAACCACTCCGAAGTCCAGCATCATAGCAGCACCTTAGCAGCAACCTTGCTCTCTCGTCTTTGTCCCCACGAATCAGCAAACCTCCACAGTAGGCCACCCAACTCCGGCTGCACCCCCGGTGGTCAACTTCCTGCCTCCAACTCTGCACACACTTGCACACAGCTTCCTTGCTGGGAGTTTCCTATACCCGCACCCACATACACACACACTCACAGGCACACATAGACACAGGCCATTGTTTGTTTTGCTTTTTTTGTTTTTGTATTATTTAATTTAGTTTATCTCATGGAACTGTGAAGATTTTCTTTTTTATGACCCTCTTATTTTGTTTTGTTTTGTCTTTTTATATATTATTAATTATTAATTCATTTGTTCTCTCTCTGTTTTTTTTTTGTAGGATTTTTTTTTGGGGCTTATTTCAATGTTCAAAGTTTGGATTTTGTTCTCTTGATTTTATGGTATATATGTATATATATGGTGTTGTTTTCGTTATGTAAGTATCAAGTTTATATTTTTATTATTACATTTACTTTTATTATTTTTTTTATCTGGTGTGTTTGGTTATATTTATCTCTATTATTATTTATGTTTAGCACGTAGATTATTTCATGATTGTTTGGGTAGTTTTAGTTCAGATTATTTTTCACATTAATATTGTTTAGGTTTTGCTTAACATTTAGATTATTTCATGATTGTTTAGGTATTTTTAGTTCAGATTATTCTTCACATTAATATTGTTTAGGTTTTTTTTAAAACTTAGGTTATTTTGTTTGGTTTTTTTAAGTTAAGATTATTTTTCACATTAAAATTGTTTATGTTTTGTTTAAGGTCTAGATCGTTTCATGATTGTTTGGTATTATCATTATGTTTGTATTTGGCATTTTTCATGATTATTTTAGTATATAGGGTATTATTTATTTTGATATTTTTAGCATTTTTAGGATCTTAGCATATATGGTGTTTTTAGTATTTTAATATATTTAGTGATAGTATCATAGTATTTTTATTATGTTTACATGAGGTGATATTTATTATAGTATCTTTAGTATCTTAATATATATAGTATTATGGCATTTTATTACTTAACATATATTAAAACCTCCCATACTAGTATTTTCCTATAAAAATTTTATATACAATTGCAAAATTTGGGAGTGTATTTTCTTAGATATTTTCTTGATTTTCATCCCTATGATTTTAATGCTAGGGTATTAGCCTTCGGGCTTCACGTACCTTAAGCTCTGAGGGAATGTATATGTATATATTATATTTATTTATTTATTTATTTATTTATTTTTCATGTGTATTTATAAATTCATAAAAAGGAGTAATTTAAAGACTTATTTGATTAACTTAGGGATAATTTCAAATTAATTAGGTACCGTTCGTAAGAACGGGCACGTAGGGGGTGCTTGTACCCTCCCCTCGCGTAACCGAACTCCCAAGCCTAACTCTGGTAACGTAGACCCATTCTACCCCTAACGAGGTAGTAATCATGTGTTCTAACCACACTAAAAGGTTAGTGGCGACTCTGACATTCCCTGTTTTTCCTTGAAAACTAAAATTCAATTTTATTTCGCCGCCCGGGGCACACGCGCTCCCGGGACGTCGCGACAAACGTCATTTTTGGTTACTTTGTTTTCTATTCATGGAGTTCTTGCCTAACTGTTGAAATTAGGTTCATCATGTCTTGGTTGATATAGTTTCCGTTTTTGCAAATGCTATGCCAAGTATGGGAAAATATCTTCCTTTCAAGAGAGAGGTACGATGTACCTACAAGGTTAGAATTCTTATTGCATGGACACTAATTTTCATTATCATGGTCATCACCACCGCCACCATCTCTATGACCATCACCATATTTGTCTTCTTCTTCACCATTAACTACTTGTTCAATTTAAATCTTATCTTAGGTCGTGGAAATTGCCGGTGTTCGACTGGATGAGTTTCAGAATGAAGCTAAGAAAATGGTGGTTGCAGTAGTTGACATGGAGCGAGGTTTTGTGCCCCTTAAAACTTTATACGTCTTGTGCAATGAAGGTATTCATGTACAATGTTTAGCTTATAATTGTTAAGGTAGTTCATCACCAATGAGTGAAAACATTTTAGCTTTGTTCAAAATTGCGGTTGACTATTAGCTCTCAAGCAATTGCAGTAGGTACTATGGTCTGGAATAGTTAAATAGCTCAGCAACTTCATTTAATAGTTATATGTTTTTTTGATAAAATAGAAGATATATTGAAAGAGAGAAATGCCTAAGCTAGGATATAGGACTTTTTTATTTGAAAATAATATAAAATAAAATATAGTAATTCATTGAATACTTTTATTTTGCCAATTCTCTCTGATTATTCTTTTCCTTAACATCAACCTGCCGAATTTCATTTCCTCTACAATCAAACAAACGTTAACAAAAATTATCCATCTAATGATGAGCTCATAGTTGTTAAAGGTATGCCTAGGCGTGATTCGCACTAAGGCGATAAGGCTTGTGCCTCATATGGGTCAGACCAAGGTGACCTTTAGGTGCAATGAGACACGCCTCACATATGGACCATATGCTTCTTATTTCATCATGCTGCATATCATTGCCATTGTTTTCACACATTGTGCTCTTTAATTGCTCGTACTGATATTTTATTTCCTTGTGTGGATACACAAGCTTATTTACTTTCCTTCTTTTTTAATTTAATATTTTCAATTATCCTAGGATGGAGAGATAGTGGAGGGAAGAGGAGCTGAAGAATCATTCCTAAAAAAAAGGATGAAGGTAGATTATATATCCTTAGAAAAAATTATATAAAAGTAAAATATATTTGGTGATTTAGTGATTTTGATGCGACAAAGTTGTTTTTTTTTTTTAGTAATATCATTTACTTGTGATTATTTGCACAATTTTATTATTTGGGAAACTTGTCCTTAAACAGGCGGTTAACAAACTACAAAAGCTTGGAATCAATGAAGGACAAATCCAATTAATTGGATAAAGATGTGCCATCGGGGTCTGCTTTGTAAATTGCTGGTCCTTGTGGTGAAATAACAGCAGGTTTGTCCATGAACTCCTTGCACATGATGACCTTCATTTTGTTATGAATTTTAGTAGAAATAGTTTCATTTTATTATATCCTTAAAAGAATCATGTTTCTATGGAAAACATATTGTGGGATTGGTTGGATTTGCTTCATTAAATGTCATGTGTTTGTTTTTCTTTGATTCTGTCACTATTTTCATTTTGTAAAGGAAAAACATCTTATTTTGCTTGTTTTTCCCCACTTTGTTGTATTTTTCTCTCCTTTTTAAGTAGAATTATATTTTTCAAAAATAAAAAAGTGGGCCCAAATAAATAAATTAATAAAATTAAAAAAGTGAAAATGGAAAAAAGCCCTTCTTTTGTAATTCAATTAAATAGCTGTGTGTCGGACACATAATATTTTATCGCAATATTATTAAAATCCTCATTATCTTGATTTCTTATGATTTTTTTAGTGAAAACAGAATCTTATTAGATGATCCATTGTTAGATGACTGACTTCATATTTTCAAAGACAATTGCCTTCATATTTTTTTAAATGGTTTCAATGTGATTTTTAAGTTCTGTTTTCTCCTCTACACTGAAGTAGAGATCCCTGTGAGGATGCTTTGGAGCTGACTTTGCCATTAACATCCTTATTCGCAAGCCTTTAGTGCTTAGTTTTTCATTGAAATATCTCTCTCATTCATCAAGACATCTCGGTTTCAATTTTAGGTAATGCATGAATCTTTAATTATAACTGTGCTATTCATGTGGCCATGTAAGAATGGAAAAAGCATTCATGCCTGAGTCGTCTATCGGGCACACACGTGTGTGTATGTGTGAACATGCAGCTTGTTCTCCTTCTTTTTTTTTTAAATTAGTTTTGTGGCAACAATTTAAAGGTAGATTTTCCAGATTTCATTTTTGTGGCAACCTATTTATGTAGAAGTTTAATATTCAAATTTTTTTTTAGGTGATAAAATCATTGCACTTAAAAATAAAAACAAAATCCTGCTTTTGGATTTGGGTGGATTTTGAAATATTTAAATACAATTTTATATTACATCTTATTCAAATCCAATATAAATAAAAATCCAAGGCTTCTGGAGAAAGAGAATTTCCTGTAAATTTCTAAAAATTTTAAAGCACAAGAAACTTCATTAAAAAAATGTTTCAGCCTTCATATATAATAGTATTTTTCTTGGAGTAATAATGCAAAAAATGTTTTCATTATTATAATCATATTTTAATTGATTCTTGCTTTGTATTTATTTCTAGTGCTTGATTTACTAAGGCTTTATAATGGTACCATTAAACTATTATGTAAATGATGGAAAATTTATCGTGATTGAAGGATGGTATGATAGTTAATTGTTGTGACCTAATGACAAAAAATGGTTATGTGTTCATTCAGTTTTTTTTTTTTAGTTTATTCAATTTTAGCCTTGTGGGAATATAACAAGCTAAGCTGCTATTTTTTTTTTTCAAGGTTCTATATCTAGTTGTTATTTTCATAATTTTGGTTAGTGATAACAAGCAACCCTCACTTTTTTGTTTTTTCACTAATATCACATTGGGAACTTTAGTTCTACATTATAATACTCAATTTCATCAAATTCTTGTTCAGTCAATTAGATGAGTGTGCCCAGGCACCCTTCTTCTATATGCCTATGTGGCAATCCACATGGGCAAGTCCTGTTAGGTCTTTCTCCACTCAAGTTTGGTCTAATATGGGCTTTATTTGATACGGTTACTGGAAACAAACTATAAACTAACGAGGCTGAAAGACCACCCTTCTTTTATATGCATATGTGACAATGCACATGGGCAAGTCCTGTTAGGTCTTTCTCCTCTCAAGTTCGGTCTAATATGGAATTTTTTTTATGCGGTTACTAGAAACAAACTGTAAACTAATGAGGCCCTAAGAACCTTTAACCCTAGAGGAAAAATTAGAATTTTAAAATTTTTTCAGTATTCCTATTTGTTGGTGGGAACAACGAGTTTATTGCAGCCACATTGAGTTTACAAAAGAAAAAACAAGGCCCTTAATTAAAAGCTAGAGTACTCTTTCAGCAATGGTAAGATGATTTGGGACCCATTGGGAGGTTATTTAGTACATTTTAGGATTTTAGTTTATATTTGCTTAAGTTGTCTTAAAGTTTAGTATGTTATTTCTCTATTTTTTTGTTTTAATTGTAGGGGAATTTTAGTTATTTTAATCTTTGGCTATAGTACTCGATAGTTAGGTCAGAGTTTTAATTCTGAGCTTGATTTTGTAATTTGCGGAGGAATGTAATAAGTTTTGTTGGTCGGAAAGAGGGTACTAGCCTTGGGTGCCAAGAGAAGTTAGCGTCCAAGTTTCACATTCATAAATATGATTGTATTCATGTTGCCTGCAAGAAATTACTTATGCTGTCCTGACTTGACCTGTGCCAAAGATCCACAGTGTGATTACCAATGATCTTCTCCTTCTTATGTGCACAACAACTTGCTCTCTGCACATAGAAAAAAGCAAAAGGAAATTCCCTCCTAAGAACAAACCAAATTTTAAATCCTGATTTATCAATTTCTCTTGCTTTCTCCCCCACCCACTAAGTTTCTTGAAAATTAGTGTTATAGAATTAATTTTTTCATGCCCTAGTATTGAGTACTTTGATATTGTAAACTATAGTTAGTAGTACTAATGTGTTTACAATCAAGAATCCATTATGCAGGGTATTTTACTTAGAATTTTAACAAATGCGGGCATAACATGTGGCATATGCCTTTAGCTCGCACCTAGGTTTTAGACACCCTTTGTGTCTCAATGTGCATTGCGCCCTTAGCTACTATGGTTAAGCTTGAAGGTCTACTTTGTAATTATACTTTATTTGTTGGGTAGATCTCTTCCTCTCCATCTGTGTGCACGTGCCACTCGTGGATGGACCATATGCTTCTTATTTCATCATGCTGCATATCATTGCCATTGTTTTCTCACATTGTGCTTTTTTAATTGTTTGTGTTGATATTTTTTTTCCTTAAGTGGATACACAGCCTTATTTACTTTCCTTCTTTTTTAATTTAAAATTTTTCAATTATCCTAATATGGAGAGATAGTGGTGGGAAGAGGAGTTGAATACTCGTTCCTCAAAAAAGGAAATGAAGGTAGATTATATATCCGTAGAAAACATTATATCAAAGTAAAATATATATTGGTGATTTAGTGATTTTGATGGGACAGAGCTGTTCTTTTGTTTTTTTTTTTAGTAATATCATTTACTTGTGATTATTTGTACCGTTTTATTATTGAGGCAACTTGTCCTAAAACAAGCGGTTAACAAATTGGCTAAAGCTTGGAATCAATGAAAGACAAATCCAACTAATTAGATAAAGATGTGCCAATGGGGTCAGCGTTGAAGACTACTTGTCCTTGTGGTGAAATAACAGCAGGTTTGTTCATGAACTCCTTACACATGATGAGTTTCATTATGTTATCAATTTTAGTAGAAATAGTTTTATTTTATTATATCCTTAAATGAAGCATATTATTGTTTAAACTGATGGAACAATATATTGAAGACATAAAAGCGATCATAAAGGCATTGGGGATTTAGGCTTAACAAATATCCCAAGAATTATTAGATTTTTTGTTGTCGTGGTATTGCTAATAAAATTTCCCTACTATGAAGTCTAATGTACTGCTTGGGCACTCCTTTTTTATGGTCAATAGTTACATTCTAGATGGACCTTGTTTAATTGGCAAAACGCAAAACTGAGAATGCGTTTATTGTGAATGCTTAGTAGGAATATGTCCACTTTAAATATGGATATGATAATTTTGAGAACTAAGATTTTGTAACTTTGGGTGTGAGAGACTTGCTCATGAGATTTATTCTTCAATATTATGTGGAGGAGTGCCCAAAAATTATTATATTCTTTGTTGTCATGGTATTGCTAATAAGATATTCGTACTATGAAGTCTAATGTATTGCTTGAGCACTCTTTTTTTATGGCGCATAGTTACATTCTAGATGAAGGACCTTGCTTAATTAGCAAAAAGCAAAACTGGGAATGCGCTTATCATGAGTACTTAGTAGGAATATGTTCACTTTAAATATGGATATAATAATTTTAAGAACTAAGATTTTGTTACTTTAGATGTTAGAGACTTGCTCGTGATATTTATTCTTCAATATTATGCGAAGACTTGTTTTTCAGTGTTGGCACATAGGTTGGTGTTTAATTTTCTGCAGAGAACGAACTGTTATCATTTTAGTAAGTGATGATTTTTCCCATCTTTTGTTGCTGCCCATTTTTTATTATTATTGTTGCGACGTCCCGGAGCGCGTGTGCCCCGAATGGCGAAATAAAAAACTGTTTTAATATTTTCAGGAAAAATGGTATACTTGGAGTCGCCACTAACCTTTAGTGTGGTTAGAATACATGATTACTACCCCGTTAGGGGTAGAATGGGCCTACGTTACCAGAGCTGGGGTCGAGAGTTTGGTTACGCGAGGGGAAGGTACGAGCACCCTCTACGCGTCCGTTCTTACGAACGGTACCTAATTAATTTAGAATTATCCCTAAGTTAATCTAAAAAGTCTTTAAAATTACTTCTCTAGTAAATTTATTAATACACGTGCAAAGTGAATAAATAAATAAATAAATAAGTAAATAAATAATACAAAAATATATGTAAAATCTAAATATTTACATATTCCCTCAGAACTAAAGGTACGTGAAGCCCAAAGGCTCATACTCTAGCATTAAAATCATAGGGATATACCCACATAAAAATACTTACTAAAATAATACCAAAATACTAGAAATAATGGATACCGCAATACGAAATATAAACATAGGATATAGTTGAAAATTTCAGAAATATGTGATAACAATAGCCCTAATATATTATAATGATAATACATCATAATACTACTATAATAATAACACATATATATCTCATAATATTAATAACACATAAATACCAATACAATATTATAATACCACTTTAATATTTATATATATCATAACACGTAAATATTAATATTATACCATAATAATACTACTAGACCAATAATACATATATATCATAATTTTAATAACTATACAATATGATAATAATATATACTAACAAGTACTGGCAAAAGCCCTAATTATAAATAATCAAAACTTTGACATAACACTAACAAAACCCTAATATTAACAATAAAGGAAACATGACAATAAATCAAACCTTAAAAGTTAAATATAAACAAACATGGAAACAAATAAGACGAAATTATGGCATTTAGACAAATCTAAAAATAAATATACAATGATATGGAAATAATCAAACCCTAATGTAGACACCCCATTTTTACCCAGGCCCGATATGATTATTATTATTATTATTATTATTTACATTGTTATTATTACTTCATTTTTATTTTTATTTTTATTTTTCGCTATAATTATTATTATTATTATTTTATTATTGTCATTTTTACTATTACTATTAGTATTATTATTATTACTAGTCTTATTATTATTATTTTATTGATAGTATCTTTATTATTTTTGCTTTTACTACAATTATTTATTATTATTATTATTATTACCTTATTGATTTTATTATTATTATTATAATAATTATTATTACAATTACTATTTTCATTATTACCATAATAGTAAAAGCAAAAAAAAAAAAAAGAAAAGAAAAAGAAAAATAAAATCAAAAAGGAAGTTTTTTTTAGGGTTTACAGAATTTTTTTATATAAGGGGGCCATAGCCAAGCCAAGGAGGAGGGGGGCACAGACCAAAGAAAGAAAAATCTTACCTTGCAGTCTTGTGCGGCGGCAATGGAGTCGTTGGCGTTTGCGCAGTCAACTAGATGAAACCAATCGAGCAACGATTTCTTATCCGATTAATGCGAAACTTTATGAGGTGTTTCCTAACCCTTTCATCTTAATTTTCACCGTTCAGATTCTTCTTTTGAGTTTTCTCCCTTTGTGTTAATGTCTTGCACAGCCGTATTACCGCCGCAGCAGTGGAGTCATTAGTGTCTGCGCATCGAACTGGACGAAGCCAATCAAGCAGCGATTTCTTATCCGATCAATGCGAAATTTTACGAGGTCGTTTCTAACCCTTTCTTCTTAATTTTCACCATTCAGATTCGTCTTTTGAGTTTTCTCCCTTTGTGTTAATTTCTTGCAAAGTCGTATCACCGCCGCAGCAGTGGAGTCATCGGCGTCTGCGCATTCAACTAGACGAAGGCAATCGAGCGGCGATTTCTTATCCGATCAATACGAAATTTTACCAGGTTGTTTCTGACCCTTTTATCTTAATTCTCACCATTCAGATTATTATTTTGAGTTTTACAATTTTATTTTAATTTATTACACAGCTGTCTCACCGCCGCAGCAGTGGAATCGTCGGTGTATGCGCATTCAACTAGATGAAGCCAATCGAGCGGCGATTTCTTATCTGATCAATCTGAAACCTTACTCGGTTGTTTCTAACTCTCCCTTGTTAATATTTACTGATTTGATTAATTTCTTTGAGTTTCATCTCTTAGACAACTTGTCCACACACACACAAACACACACATGCACGTGTGATGTTTTTGTAATTTGTTTATATATATATTTTTTCTTCTTAAGGTTATTTTGTATATATATTGTATTGCGTATATATTGATGTTCATTATTGTTTATTATTTATTTATTTCTTGTATACGATTGTATTATCATTTTTTCGTGTTCATAACATTGTTGTGGAATTTTTAATGCTATAATATTTATTTGAATAAATGATATTTATATTTAGCAACTTAGAATTGTAAGTAGCATTATACATTTAATTTAGTATTTTAGGTGACCGTGTACATTTAGTAATATAACATTTTAGGTAATATTATATATTATTATTATATTTTTAGTATGATAATATACAAGGTATTAATTATTATGGTAAGTTTAATATTTTAGGTAATATTCTTTATGTTTTGGTATCATGCTATTATATGGTATGTTTAGTATATATAGTATTATAGTAATCTATTACGTATTATATTATTTGTGGATATTTATTATTATTATTATCGTAATTATGTGTATTATGGTATGTTTAAGTATTTTTGTTTATAACGCACATGTAGTATTTTAATATTTGCTCATTATCTTAGTCTATATTATTGTTTATATTCTACTATTATTGGTATGTTAGATATTTTAGCTTCTATTATATATGTTGATTAGTATGTATTTTGGTATCCTAATATTCTAGTTTATTACTATTTTATTTACTTATTTATTATGTTTAAATTATTATATCTATTATTAAAACCTCTCATACTAATATTTTCCTATAAAACTTTTACTTACAATTTTAAAATGTGGGAGCGTATTTTCTTAAATAATTTTGATTTTAATCCCTATGATTTTATTGCGGGGGTATGAGCCTTCGGGCATCACGTACCCTAAGCTCTGAGGGAATATATACATGTATATATTTATTTATTTATTTATTTATTTTTTACATGTATTTATAAATTCATAAAAAGGAGTAATTTAAAGAATTATTAGATTAACTTAGGGATAATTTCAAATTAATTAGGTACCGTTCGTAAGAACGGGCGCGTAGGGGGTGCTCGTACCTTCCCCTCGCGTAACCGAACTCCCGACCCCAACTCTGGTAATGTAGACCGATTCTACCCCTAACAGGGTAGTAATCATGTGTTCTAACCGCACTAAAGGTTAGTGGCGACTCCGATATTCCATGATTTTTTCCTAAAAATATTAAAATGATTTTTAATTTCGCCGCTCGGGGCACACGCACCCCCGAGACGCCGCGACAGCTTGGCGACTCCGCTGGGGACTTAGAGAGTCGAGCCATTAATTAATTAGAAATTATCCCAAGTTCAAATTGAATAAAACTTTTAATTACTCCTTATTTTGTGAATATTGTAATTTGTAAATAACCTTGATTAATTTTAAATATTTTGCTTCCATAATTTACAAATAACCTTACTTAATTAAAAATATTTTGTTTCCTAATTTTGTGAACATTGATTGTAAATATTTTGTTTCCAAATATTCTGAATAAAGCATATTAATTGTAAGATATTTTGAATAAGTGTAATAATTATAGATATTTTGTATACTAATCGTAAATATTTTGTTTCCTTATTTTTTGTTTCCAAATTTTTTTTTTGAATAAACATATTGATTGCATATATTGTGTTTCCTTATCTTTTGAATATATATTGTAGATATATTGTTTCTATATTGTTTATAACATGTGAATAAATGTGGGGATAGTGGGATTAGGTCAAATTTGAATTCACACACTATCACGCTCTATACCCGAGCTTTACCTGCTAAGATTAGATAGGGGTGTAATAGCGTTTGTCCCTTCGTAGCTTAAGCTTGATGGGACCCGCGAACCACCCCGCTCAATGCGAGTTTTGTCCGGACCCCTATGGGGGAGGATGAAATTTCAAATTGGGGACCTTTTTGTCAATAGGGATTAAAGCCTACCCACACGTAATTGTCCATAGTTTTCCCTTAATTAGGATAGAGCCATGAAGAAACCCTATAAAATAGGTGTACCTACCCTGGGTTGGGACAGGAGCCACATCCTTCTCCATGTATAGTGTGTTGTGTATAAGCTATAAGATACTTTGTATTATATCATACATTTGACATCCATACATACTACTTAGTCAGTATTCAGAAAAAGCCCAATAATGAGACAAAGGCCCATCCTTTCAAAAATGAAGCACTTGGCCCAACTATTTTAAAATATGGGTTGACCCAACCCTTTTCAAATAACTCGGGCTCAATTTTTTGAGAAATAACAAGTATAGGCCCAACATTTTCCTAAGCAAAAACTCGACCCAGGCCTGATTTTCAAAAAAAAAAAAAGGGGGTTAAACCTAAATTTCAAAAATGGGCTTAGGTCCTATTACCTAAAAATCCGGCCCAACCCTTTTCAAATAACTTGGGCCCAATTCTTTAAAAACAAACCCAGGCCCGACATTTTCCTAAGTAAAAACTCGGCCCAAGCCTGATTTTCAAAAAGGTTAAAACCCAGATTTCAAAAGTGGGCTTCGGCCCTATTGTTTAAAAATATGGGCCAACATTTTTCTAAGCAATCCAAACCCAAATCCCTTTAAAATTAGGGCCTGATCCCATCATGAAGTATATTGAAGCCCATATTTTAAAATACTTGAGGCCCAAGTGCACACTAAAGTCCACAAGTCCGCACTGAACAAGTCCAACGGGTTGACTAACCTGGGTCAACCCCAACCTCAGATCATAATTTGACCCTTCATAAAATCTGAGATACATGAACCGATTGAGGGAAGAATTGAATTTAAATTGTGGCCCATCAATGATTGTCTTGAAATCTCTCATTAGTGGGACTTTTCCTAGAATGCTGACAAAGTAGTTAGTTAGGTTACATTGCATCCATGTATTCATGCGTAATTTCACGCGTATTCATGCAAGCTAGGTCACATGCATGTTCATATCTCTATTTGTATGTGTAATTGCACTAGTTACATCCATGCACAAACATACATTGCATCCATGCATTCATACCTATGCATTCACGATTCTAAAAAGGGAGGGTTTTGGTTTGCAGTGCCTAGCCACATAATTCGTCTGAGCAAGCAACATTGAGACTGTCACGCATCAATACAATACCAGGAGAAGGGCAAAAGAAATGAGTGAACAATTGGAAGGTAAAGTCCTGGGCATAGAACAAGGACAGGAAGAATTGATTGAAAAAATGAGTAAAATTATGGAATTATTGATGAACAAAGGAAAAGCGGTACAAAATGATTCTGAAATAGATATAGACCCTACTCATCCTCCAGGGTTCACCCTAAATCATGGACAAACATCAGCTCCACCGCCGGATGTCATAGGGGATCCAATGCCAAATATGCCTCCATTTATCCCAACTATGCCTGCACAGGGGTTTCCAGTGGTAGGGACTTCCCCCTTAGCAACTCCTGATATGGGGATAAATAGACCCGAATCTGAGCGTCGTTGTGACGTATTGGAGGAGCGCTTGAAAGCAATTGAAGGGTATAATACATTTGATTCCGTTGACCCTAATGACCTTTGCCTAGTACCAAAGGTCACTCTGCCGCCAAAATTCAAGTTGCCGGATTTTGAAAAATTCGATGGGACCCACTGTCCTCGGACCCACCTGCGCTTGTATTGCCAAAAAATGGCTGCACATACTGATGATGAAAGGTTGATGATGCATTGCTTTCAAGATAGTTTGACTGGAGCAGCTATTAGATGGTACATTCAGCAGGATCGAGTTCGAATCCGTACTTGGAAAGATCTGGCAAATTCATTTATAGCTCAGTACCGCCATGTGATAGAGATGGCACCTGATCGTATGACCCTGCAAAGCATGCAAATGAAACCTAATGAAACATTCAGAGAATATGCATATAGATGGAGGGACATGTCCATCCAAGTGAACCCTCCGGTGGAAGATAGGGAGGCTATCTCCCTATTCGTGAATACATTGAAAGATCCCTACTTTGGGCATCTCTTAGGGGCAACCCCCCATGACTTCATGGACATTGTTTCTAGCGGAGAAAGAATCGAAACAGCCATCAAAGTCAGAAAAGCCAGAAGTAGTGGCGAAGAAACTAGTTCAGACAAGAAATGGGCATATAGGAAGAAGGATGATGAAACTCATATGATTCAAGGGCGACTATACCAAAGAGGTCATAACCAAGGGTTTAGAAGAAATATTGTTAATCAAATAGCGCATGTAGGCACAGGGTCTCAGTCTGTTCCCTATGGGCCTACGCTCACACAGAAAAATGTTCAAACACAGAGATATGGTCCTAATAGGGTGCAACCAATTCCCATGTCCTATTCGGAATTGCTCCCCCAATTGCTCGAAAGAAGGCTTATTTCAACAATCCCTGGAGTAGCCGTACGACACCCTCTACCACAATGGTATGACCCGGACGCTAAGTGCGCGTATCACTCCAATTCTCCAGGTCACACCGTTGACCGCTGTTGGACATTTAAACACAAGGTACAGTCGTTGAGGGATGCCGGTTGGTTGGTCTTCGATGATAAGCAGCTAGGAATCCAGAGTGATCCCCTACCCAATCACGGGGAAAGAAATGGTTAATATGTTGTAGGAGCCGAGGTTTGGCAAAAGAATCTGTCAAGTTATGGATCCTAGAGTTCTCGTAAGGAGCCCAAAGGGAGCAAAAGTACACAAGGGGCAAGTTTTTGATTATCTAGTTTGTTTCATGTGATGATGTCATTTTAATTCCCTATCTTCTGGAAGTCTGTCGACACTATTGTCTCGGACAATTTTCCTTCATCAATAAATTGAATTATGCATTCTTTTCATATCACTTGTGTCCTGAGTTCAATTGACCAAGAGTTTGTTTGTTGATGTTTCGTGTAAAGATAAGGAAAATAATAATACCAATATTCATAAGCCAGAAAGTGATGTTAATTTTGAAAACCAAACACGGGAGGTGGAATCAGAAGAAGATAAAACAATTTTCCTCACCCTATGAAGACAGATGTTCTCGAAGGAATTCAGCAAAATATATGTAGTGCCAAGAGTTTCAAGTCAATTCATTATTCATGTTTTGATCAAATGATAGATGGCCATCTTTGGCCGACCAGTTATTCCTAAAAAGAACCAAATATTGATTTACCAATTGCTAACCAAGTTGAGCTTGATTGTTAAACTAGCCTTTTCTTAAAAGTCAGTTCACCAAAAGTTAACCTGGGTTGGGTCTCCTAGCGTTTGGCAAGTCATATGAGACAACAATGGGCTATCGAAATGATGGCAGGCCATTTTTCTGCTATCCAAAAGAAATTCAAAGAAGAAATCTCTTGCAAGCCCTTTTGAGCCTGAAAAATTCATTTATTAATTAACCCGTCAAAGGATCACACCCCACACTGGGGCAATTTTAAAGGATTAGTCCCAAATGAAGTTCAAACAAAAATGAAAAAATCCCTTCATGAAAGAGAAAAAACAAAAGGGAGCAATAAAAGAAAATGGAAAGAGAAAGAAAATAAGGGACATACTACGCATGTGATCCTTGACCAAATTACCCTTGATGAAAATGATGATTTTGAGCCCTATTTAACTCTTTCTTTCTTTAACCTATAACCCCCAGCCTACATTACGGTCCAAATGAAGTCCTGACCAGATTGGTATACATTGTTGTCTCTAATGATTTGTCAGACTCAATGACGAGTCTGAACTACGTAATGACCTGATCCTGAAAAGGTACGTAGGCAGCTTGTTTGAATAACAAGTTCGGTCAACATCTTGCAAAACGTCTCAACTTGAACTGGGGGCGTAAAACATTATTTGGGGTGGTATTTTTGAGCCTTAGTTTCCCTTTATTCTGAAAACCTGTATCCCTTAGCCTACGTTTCGTCCCGAGTCTTAAAGACCATCTTGAGATCAAAACATGAGTTGAACTTGACTAAACTAAAGACAACGTTTAAATAGGTGAAATTTCTAATGGTTTCACAGCATGATGAAACAAAAGAAGAGAGGTGGCCATCAATAAAGTTGGGACAGTCGAAGAAAAGATCAGCCATTCAGTTTGGTAAATTAAACATCAATATCATATGGCTTTTGAATAGTGGTATAAATTTTTCTTGTAATAACATTGGAACATGGTAAAAACATCTTTTTGGGTCGTTGACCTTTTGATTTCCCAAGTTGATGTCATAATTGCATAATCATTCCAATGGGATGGATAGTCAAAGAGTTTCAGAATCACCAGAAATTTCTATAAAGAAGATCCTTGTGGAGAAAGAGCAGTCAAACTGGGGCAATGTTATGCCAAGTTCAAAAGGAATCCAACAATAGATTCAAGATCGGTGACAGATGAATTTAACTGGGGCAAATTCCGAGTTGAGTCTCAGTAGGTCCCATTCAAGTACTTTCTTATCGGATTGGAATAGGAAATCAGAGTCAAGATCATCTGTAGGTCCATTCAACTGGGGCAGATTTTATGATTTTCATTTGAGCTGAGTCAATCACTTCCATGACCGGATGAATAAAGAAGATTAAGCTAAGATCGGTTACAAATCCATTCAAATGTGGCGAACCTCATGTAGAGACCAAAGATGAGGACATTGATCATGAGTGCATTGGGAGAAAAGATTCATGCATTATCATGCATTACCCCAAATTTCATGCATTGTCATACATTTCATGCATTACCTAGATTTCACATATTACCATACATCTTATGCATTTCCATGCATTTCACACATTGCCATACATCTTATGCATTACCATACATCTTATGCATCGCCTTGCATGTCATGCACACATTACCACACATCTCATGCATTGCCATGCATTTCATGTATTACTATGCATCTCATGCATTGTCATGCATTTCACGCATTACCATACATCTTATGCATTTTATATTTTAGCATCACAAAAATAAAAAATAAAAATCACCAGTTAGCAACATGCATACATATAGCAGCATATCATTGCATTCTAGCATCACAAGCAGCAATAGAGCACCCTTCACACTTGTCTTGAGCTTTCAAATGATTATTTGACATCTTGGATGGAGAGATTTTAGTTGTATTAGGGCAAGTTCACCCCAGACACACGTTGATTTATTTTGAACTGGGGCAACAAATCCCAAAGATAGGGGATTCATTCATTGACATTTAGACTTTACCCCAAGTGCATTTTCCAAATAGAGTAACAACTTTCCAAATTTTGCTTTCACATCTTGTTACTGGATTGAGGTGGCTGGATCATCGTGTCCCTACGGCTCGGATTCTTACATTCGAAGCAAGCCATCATTGTGTCTCATGGCTGGATCATCGTGTCCCTACGGCTCGGATTCTTACATTCGAAGCAAGCCATCATTGTGTCCCATGGCTGGATCATCGTGTCCCTGCGGCTCGGATTCTTACATTCGAAGCAAGCCATCATTGTGTCCCATGGCTGGATCATCGTGTCCCTACGGCTCGGATTTCGTACATTGAACAAGCCATCATTGTGTCCCATGGTGGATCATCGTGTCACTCGGTCGGATTCTTTAATTCGAAGCAAGACATCATTGTGTCCCAGGCTGGTGGATCTCATGTCCCTCGGCGTGGAATTCCTACATTCGAAAGCAAGCCATCTTGTGTTCCAATGGCTGGATATCGTTGTCCATACGGCTCGATTCCTACATTCGAAGCAAAGCCATCATTGTGCCCCAGGTGGATCCCATCGTGTCCCACGGCTTGGATTCTTCATTCGAAGCAGCCATCATGGTTGTCCCATGGCGGGTGGATAATCGTGTCCCTACGGCTCGGATTCTTGACTTCGAAGCAAGCCATCATGTGTCCCATGGCTGGTCATCGTGTCCTACGGCTCGGATTCTTACATTCGAAGCAAGCCATATTGTGTACATGGCTGGGATATCTGTGTCCCTATGGGTCGATTCTAATTCGAAGCAAGCCTATTGTGTCCTTATGGCTGGATCATAGACCGAGGTAGCGGTACCACCTATTGACCCATCGCGGGTCTCACCTTATTAACCCTTTGCGGTCCCACTCTTATTGACCCCAATCGCGGTCCCAACCTTATTGACCTTCGCGGGTCCCAACCTGATTGACCTATTCACGGTCCTAGGATTATGACCCATCGCCGGTACCACCTTAGGACCCTTCGGGTCCCACCTTATTGACCTATCACGGTCCCATTATTGTATTGACCTATCACGTAACATTTTTATGGACTCCATCGCTGTGGTCCACCCTATTGACCCCTTGTGGTCCCACTTATTGAACCCTTCGTGGTACCACCTATTCGGACCTATGACGCGTCCCAACATGCTGTATGGCTATCACGGGTCCATTCTTATTGACCCATCGCGGGGGGTTTGTCCAAACTTATTGACCCATCGCACAGTCCCCTTATGAACCTATCGTCAAGTCCACCTTATTGACCTTTCGCGGTCCACCTTATTGACCCTATCCCGGTCTTCTTCTTATTGACCCCTGCGGTCCTCTTCTTGCCCCCTTTCGCGG